>NC_090755.1:59679597-59682097 GCF_036898095.1 Palaemon carinicauda
GCGGCTGCCCGGCTGGCGCTGGGCGGCTGCCCGGCTGCCCGGCTGCCCGGCTGGCGCTGGGCGGCTGCCCGGCTGCCCGGCTGGCGCTGGGCGGCTGCCCGGCTGGCGCTGGGCGGCTGCCCGGCTGGCGCTGCCCGGCTGCCCGGCTGGCGCTGCCCGGCTGCCCGGCTGGCGCTGGGCGGCTGCCCGGCTGGCGCTGGGCGGCTGCCCGGCTGGCGCTGGGCGGCTGCCCGGCTGGCGCTGGGCGGCTGCCCGGCTGGCGCTGGGCGGCTGCCCGGCTGGCGCTGGGCGGCTGCCCGGCTGGCGCTGGGCGGCTGCCCGGCTTCCCGGCTTGCCCGGCTGCCCGGCTTGCCCGGCTGCCCGGCTTGCCCGGCTGGCGCTGGGCGGCGGCTGGCGCTGGGCGGCGGCTGGCGCTGGGCGGCGGCTGGCGCTGGGCGGCGGCTGGCGCTGGGCGGCGGCTGGCGCTGGGCGGCGGCTGGCGCTGGGCGGCGGCTGCCCGGCTGGCGCTGGGCGGCGGCTGCCCGGCTGGCGCTGGGCGGCTGCCCGGCTGGCGCTGGGCGGCTGCCCGGCTGGCGCTGGGCGGCTGCCCGGCTGGCGCTGGGCGGCTGCCCGGCTGGCGCTGGGCGGCTGCCCGGCTGCCCGGCTGGCGCTGGGCGGCTGCCCGGCTGGCGCTGGGCGGCTGCCCGGCTGGCGCTGGGCGGCTGCTGCCCGGCTGGCGCTGGGCGGCGGCTGCCCGGCTGGCGCTGGGCGGCGGCTGCCCGGCTGGCGCTGGGCGGCGGCTGCCCGGCTGGCGCTGGGCGGCGGCTGCCCGGCTGGCGCTGGGCGGCGGCTGCCCGGCTGGCGCTGGGCGGCGGCTGCCCGGCTGGCGCTGGGCGGCGGCTGCCCGGCTGGCGCTGGGCGGCGGCTGCCCGGCTGGCGCTGGGCGGCGGCTGCCCGATAGTTCACCTTATCGGATTCCTTCATTCTTCTCTCCCGTTCTCCTTTCTGTCTCCCACTCCCTATATTTTCTGTCCGACTCCTTTCAAATAAATAAATTTTTATTCTTCAAGATTCTTCTTGTTTTTCTTTTCCAGAATGCTCTCGTGATTCCACTTGTCGCTGCTTCCTTCTTGAAGAGGTATTTTTCCTTTCTTACCATTTCTGCTCGGAGACTAATGACAATTTGAATCTGATTTGGGAATGTACCGGAATTCTCTATTTCTTTTGACAGGAATGCATTCAACTTTCCTACAAATAACAAAATAAGACTTCCATTGGAACTAGGAGTTGGGAGAGTTTTAAAGCCTATTCCGGATGCTGAAGCCTTTTCAAGATCTCCAAAGAGTCTTCACGAGTCTTTTTTTTTTTTTTGGATGCATCCTTTCAAAGAAGAAGACTCATGAAGACTTTTTGGAGATATTAAAGTCTTCATGAGTCTTCTTCTTTGAAAAGATGCAGACAAAGAAGAAGAATCATGAAGACTTTTTGGAGATCTTAAAGAGGCTTCAGCATCCGGAATAGGCTTCAAAAAGTCTTCATGAGTAATTAATTAAAACCAAGCCTGATACAGGAACTCTCTATTGTTGGCCTGGCGGGGCTTTCCCTTTCCCACTGGGAAGGAAGGGATCCCCGACAGGACTCCCCCGCTGGGCGGCTGGCGCTGGGCGGCTGCCCGGCTGGCGCTGGGCGGCTGCCCGGCTGGCGCTGGGCGGCTGCCCGGCTTGCCCGACTGGCGCTGGGCGGCTGCCCGGTGGCCCGGCTGGCGCTGGGCGGCGGCTGGCGCTGGGCGGCCGCCCGGCTGGCGCTGGGCGGCTGCCCGGCTGCCCGGCTTGCCCGGCTGGCGCTGGGCGGCTGCCCGGCCGCCCGGCTGGCGCTGGGCGGCGGCTGGCGCTGGGCGGCCGCCCGGCTGGCGCTGGTCGGCTGCCCGGCAGCCCGGCTGGCGCTGGGCGACTGCCCGGCTGGCGCTGGGCGACTGCCCGGCTGGCGCTGGGCGACTGCCCGGCTGGCGCTGGGCGACTGCCCGGCTGGCGCTGGGCGACTGCCCGGCTGGCGCTGGGCGACTGCCCGGCTGCCCGGCTTGCCCGGCTGCCCGGCTGGCACTGGGCGGCTGCCCGGCGGCCCGGCTGGCGCTGGGCGGCGGCTGGCGCTGGGCGGCGGCTGCCCGGCTGCCCGGCTGGCGCTGGGCAGCTGCCCGGCTGGCGAAGGAGAAAACAATGGCACTAAAAATTAAGTAACTCTGATAGGTGAAATGAATTTGAAAAATTTAGTAAACATTAAAACAGGTGTAAGTAAATTTTAAAAAATGCAACCCCCCCCCCCCAAATAAAGACAAATAAAGATATAAGTCATAAAAGTAAAAAGAACGTGATGTAATCAAAGAAAAATATAGTAACAACGGAAATATTTTATCTTCTTCTCCGTACATTTTAGAAAGGCAACAATTGCACCAGAAACTGTATTTTAGACGCAGTTTGAAATTGGCTCTTCAGTTAACGCTACGTCGAAACAACGACCGCATTGT
>NC_090755.1:59697097-59699597 GCF_036898095.1 Palaemon carinicauda
AAAATGACAGAGAGCATTGTTTGATATAATTTATCATATAAATTTCACCAGAGAGAGTAGCTTGAATTCCTTAGAAGGTAGACTTCTAAAAGATGTTTCATATAGGGGCATTGACATCGGCCATTTGATAAATTTTGAAAATATATATATACATATATATGTGTGTGTTCATACATACATAAGATTTATTATATTTCAACCTATAGTTTTATATATTCATTTACGTTATAAGTACCAGTACCTATTTTTGTTACTTAAAAGGTATGTGACAAATATCATTGCGACTTTGTCACTGGAATTATACCAGACTTCAATTAATGAACCAATCAACCTTACTTTGAGAAATCCATTGACTTTGTCTACATGCCAAGCTGATATACTCGTATCAAAGTATTCATTAGCTTTGCTTTTCCAAAATAATGTTATCACCAATTGCTGGAAACCATAGATTTATGAGGGATAAAAAAAAAAACAAGAAATGGACACTTATACATTTTACTCATCATCACTCAAGGAAAAAAAATTGTTTTCTATTTCTACTAATGTTTTTATTCGATTTTTTCATTCTATTTTATTTTCTAGTCGCAAATCTAAAATTTGTAGGAGTCAGAGTAGAATATCTCTCAGTGCGATTCCACACCCCTGTTTTAAACCTCTTCTATTATGTTTCATAATTTGTGTTAACCATCTAATCATTATCTACCACCATAAAACATTTTATTGCTCTTCCGGCTCATTTTATATTTGCAGTACACAGTCATTCCTAACAGGGATTTACTCGGTAGCCTAATAACAATGGGAATGAAGGAAAGAAGGCAAGAAGGAAGGGGGGGGGGGAGTACTAGGATAGCCATAGGTGTAAACACCGAGGGAGGGTTGGGGGAACCTCTGCGTCACAGTTACGTGATTAAGTAACACTTCTTAGAAACGCTCTGAAGGAAGGGAAGAAGTTCCTCTTTTTTTCTAAGAGTAAACGGGTTAATTAAGCACATCTGTCAAATCATTGTACCACCAAAAATTAGGCCAATGTTTGAAACATTCATTGCTGTAGTTTCATGGAAATTCATAAGCCGGTTTGTTAGATATTTGGAAAAAACACTATTACACGGCCTCTGGAAACGATAGTAAAACAAACATGACGTAGCAACAAACTAAAACCTCTCTGTGTGGAAGATTCCTGATTAAAAAGATTTCTAAACCTAGAGTAACAATCCAAGGCTAGCATTATTAATTCACAAAAAACAGACCCTATTTCCCTTCCATCCAAGATCCACAAGATGGGTCCACTACCGCTCACTCACTTCATTTACCTGTATTTGGGTTTATATAACCCAGGGAATATTACAAGGATTCTAGGGCTGGGGTGTCATTCAGCTTTTAGGTGTAACTGGGGCCCATTTGCGCTATGCAGTAAGAGTTAGAAGAGGTTGGATATGGAAGAAATGAAGTAAAAACAAAGACTGAGTCAGAGGCTAAAATGTGGTGCCGAGAGGGGTTGAAGGAACAATAGGCTATAGATACCCTTTACAAATGCCCACAGTTCACCATATGATGTCTAACGATGACATGACTCCCCTGCAAAATAAGTTTCTTGGTGAATATTGAAGGGTCAGAAACTTCCTTCCAAGCGGTTTCAACATCCCAAGAAGTCAACGGTAATCCTAAGTTGAGGAATTACTCCATCGAAAGTATACGGGAATACACAATATCATCAATGCGGACATATATTATAAATCATAAACAAACAGTCGATCACATAAATTGATTACCTATTTTAGGCAATTGGTTAACAACCTTCAGGACCCAGCCCTAACCCCCCACCCCTCAAAAGAAATACCCCCATGAATTAGGCAGAAATACATGAGTGACAAAGAAAACAGATTTCCGTCAGAAACAAAAAAAAAAAAAAAAAAAAAAAGTCCTCATTCATTCAGGGTTAACTTAAGAAAATATTTTTCGAGTTATTTGACAAGAGATAACTATTCAGCAAAAGACTGTATAAGAAAAGCTCTTGTAATTTCTAAAAAAAGATAGTGAGTATGCAGGAGACTTGCTACGAAAGATAACAAGACAAGATCTATTCTGAGGAGCATTGGTGTTAACACAAACAAGCGTTTCGTTTGAGGAGAAACAGTTTCGATGTCGAAACAAGAGTCGTACATCATGTGTTTCCTATAAATGTGGGCTATCCTGAGACAGCTACGAATAAATGGTGTATTTCAATATTTACTCTGTTACCTGTACCAATTACTGGTATAAAGACAATTTTCAAAATAAAAAGAAATTCTGGAAAATCCAAAGTTTCTTCAAAATCAACACCGATAATTCAACATACCACAGAACAAAATGGAATGCTTCATGGAATTTAAGCTACGTACCTTCAATGAAGCAGTGATTATACTGGCAGAACACAAACTAGGAAAGAAAGCCAAAAAATCCAATGTAACTACAGAGCCACTACGATGGACCAACAGATGCTATGGTCCATGTCTTCATGAGT
>NC_090755.1:59707097-59712097 GCF_036898095.1 Palaemon carinicauda
GCAGGGATAGGAATTTATATTTATAATTTATGGAAATAGTATTTTTTAAAGAATATGTTTGCAGGGATAGGAATTTATATTTAGATTTTATGGAAATAGTATTTTTCAAAGAATATGTTTGCAAGGATAGGAATCTATATTCATAATCTATTGACATGGTATTTTTCAAAGAATATATTTGCAGGGATAGGAAACATAAGGAATTATATATTTGTCAGGTACATGGTTTCTAAAATACGTATATATTTATATCTATAATTCGTGGATAGGGTATTTTTCAAAGATTATATTTGCAGGGATAGGAAACACATGGAATTATATATTTCTTAGGTGAATGGATATTCAGTTTGAGTGTTTATGGTACGGACATATCTGAAATTACGATTTGTAGCCTATGTGAATATTTAATATGTATCTTGATATAGTATTTCAACATCTATAATGTGCAATTAATTATTCGATAATATTAATTTTATATAATACTTGGCAACTAAAAATCGATATGCAAGGGGAACGTAAATACTTAAAATCCTGAATTCGAAAACACGCGAAGATCAAATGAGAAAATAATTGAATCTCAGATTGGTAGGGCTAGAGTATATTTTCTAATTTTATGCAATACGTGAATGGTTTAAAAATACGGTTTATTCTAGAACTCGCGTGTATCCGATTTTGAAGATATTTCCACCAAGTTAAACAACAGAATTCTGGAGTGCAGTTCCGGTAGATAATAGAATACCGCCAGATCTTTGTCCAGACAGCATTTATAAAGTTTAAAATGCTTCCAGAAGACTAAAATTACTAACAAATCTTTACTCAGACAGTATTTATAACGTTTAAAACGATTCCAAAAGACTAAAATTAATGCCAGATCTTTACTCAGAGATCATTTATAACATTTAAAACGCTTCCAGAGGACTAAAATTACTAACAAACCTTTGCCCAGACTGCATTTGTAACGTTCAAAACCCTTCCAGAAGACTAAAATTAATGATAGATCTTTGCTCAGAGAGCATTTATAACATTTAAAACGTTTCCAGAAGACTAAAATTAATGATAGATCTTTCCTCAAAGAGCATTTATAACGTCTAAAGCGCTTCCAGAGGACTACAATTACTAACAAACCTTTGCCCAGACAGCATTTATAACTTTTAAAACACTTCCAGAAGACCAAAATTACTAATAGACCTTTGCTCAGACAGCATTGATAACGTTTAAAACGCTTCCAAAACACTAGAATTAATGCCAGATCTTTGCTCAGAGAGCATTTATAACATTTAAGACTCTTCCAGAGGACTAAAATTACTAACAAACCTTTGCCCAGACAGCATTTATAACGTTTAAAACGCTTCCAGAAGACCAAAATTACTAACAGACCTTTGCTCGGACAGCATTTATAACGTTTAAAACGCTTCCAAAAGACTAAAATTAATGCCAGATCTTAGCTCAGACACCATTTATAAAGTTTAAAACGCATCCAGAAGACTAAAATTAATGCCAGATCTTTGCTCAGAAAATTAATGCCAGATCTTTACTCAGACAGCATTTATAACGTTTAAAACTCTTCCAGAAGACTAAAATTACTAACAGACCTTTGCTCAGACAGCATTTATGACGTTTAAAACGCTTCCAGAAGACTAAAATTAATGATAGATCTTTGCTCAGACAGCATTTATGACGTTTAAAACGCTTCCAGAAGACCAAAATTACTAACAGACCTTTGCTCAGACAGCATTTATAAAGTTTAAAACGCTTCCACGAGACTAAAATTATAACAAACCTTTGCTCAGACAGCATTTATAACGTTTAAAACGCTTCCACAAGACTAAAATCATGCCAGATCTTTGCTCAGACAGCATTTATAACGTTTAAAACGCTTCCAGAAGACTAAAATTACTAACAGACCTTTGCTCAGACAGCATTTATAACGTTTAAAACGCCTCCAGAAGACTAAAATTAATGATAGATCTTTGCTCAGGCTGCTCCAAAAACAGGGACCTGTGCAACCGTGTTAAATCTGGAAACTATTGGATGGTTTACTTTAGCTGTATTATTTTTGTAATAAATTGTACGAAAGGAGGGCATGAAATATGCCGGCGGATGTCGAGGAGCCGAAAGAACTTCGAAGCCTCGGGGTCCTGTCATGGGTTACTACACCACTGTCAGTGCTGAGTAAACTCTGAATTAAATCAGGATATACAAAAGGAGAAAGATTTTACAAAGGTATAGAAAACTGGAACATTCCATAAGAATTCGCGTTTACATTAAAGAGAATTCCAGACTACGAAATGGCTCTCCACCCTAAACCAAAAGTGTCACGGACATGAATTTATAGCAATGGCAAAGTCCATTACTGGAACCGAGTATTCCCTTGAAACACTGCCCCATGCGTCATATCCGGTCAGTAATGAGATCTGGTAAAAATAAGTGGTTGGGGTTGACTGACTTTTTCGTTTCGAGGTACGCAGGGTTGCCAGGTTTTCTAAACGAGAAAAGGCCAATTTCTAATCAACCGCAGCTTTAAAAGGCCAACCCATTATTTAAAAAAGGCCAAAAATACAGTATTTAAGGCCCACTTTTTCCATGATTTTACTAAAGGCCAACTAATTTAAAAAAGGCCAAATTTGAGATTTTTTTGGCCTGAAAAAAGGCCAACCAGGCAATCCTGGAACTACTGAGAGCAGAGGGGTGACAATCTGCTTCAGACGCTCACCCCACCTTCTTCCCCCCCTAACCCCCTGAAAAAATATTAAATACTTTTATAAACTAACAAATAAATTTAATTATATTCCTTCTGATTACATATTTGTAGGAAGATTAATAAGTTAAGAAACTTCATCAAATTAAAGCTAATTTCCCATTATTAGATGCTCACCCCCACTCCATCCACCCCCAAAATAACTTATTAAATACTTTTAAAAACTATAAAATCAGATTAAATAAATTCCTTCTACTTACATATTTGTAAGAAGATAATGAAGTTTAGAAACTACATAAAATTGAATCTAATTTCCCAACCCACTCAAAGAAACTTTCTTTGAATATCAAATACTTTAAAAACTAGCAAATCAGTTTAATTATATTCCTTCCGATTACATATTTGTAAGAGGATTAAGTAAAGAAACTTCATCAAATCATAGATAATTTCCTATTATCAGACGCTCACCCCACCATCTCCCACCAATAATAACATTTTAAATACTTGTAAAAACTAGTAAATCAGTTTAATTATATTCAGGCAAGAGCTTTGTCTCAGTTACGCATTTTGATATAGACAGCCGAGTATATGAAAATGTTATGGGTGATATGAGTGATTAGTTGTCTTCAGGTGGTTTGGTCATGTAGTCGAAATGGAAGAAAAATTGTTTGTGTACGCAACCTTATTCGCCACTGTTCTGGAGGGAGACCTACAATGAGAGAACCATGACACGGAATAGTTGTAAACCTACAATGAGAGAACCATCACACGGAATAGTTGTAAACCTACAATGAGAGAACCATGACACTGAATAGTTGTAAACCTACAATGAGAGAACCATGACACTGAATAGTTGTAAACCTACAATGAGAGAACCATGACACTGAATAGTTGTAAAGCATAAGAAGAATGATACTGGAAATGTGAGTGGAGTTGACATGCTGCTAATGGGCTTTCATGCACGTGCGCTAAACGGTTAATGTGATGAGAACTTTCTACAAGGGGGGGGGGGGAGATTTCATCACCAATTCGTCATTTAAAGGATCTGCATTGATCAAAGTGTAAGTTCAAGGGGGGGAGGGGAGATTTCATCACCAATTCATCATTTAAAGGATCTGCATTGAACAAAGTTTTGAGAAAATAAGAATTATAATAAATTCCATAGACCTTTCTCTCCTTCTCGTCATCCACCATCACCAACACCTATCATCTTCATCACAAATGCTCTTCATCATCAATCTTCCCGCTCAGCACCAATGATACTCATCAATCATCATCCTCATTAATGAAAAAAAAATCCTCATTACTCAAAATCATGATCATCATTACCAAATAATCATCATCGCTAATTTTCTTCAATACAATTATTTTTCCCATATTCTTCATTACCCATAATGCTCATTAACCATAAACCTCATCTCCCATATATATTTGTACACTCACACACTCACACACACACATATATATATATATATATATATATATATATATATATATACACACATATATATATAGTATATATGTATATATATATATATATATATATATATATATATATATATATATATAGTATATATGTATATATATATAGTATATATGTATATATATAGTATATATGTATATATATATATATATATATATATATGTCATATACATATATATACACATATATAAACATATATTCCTATATAATTATATATACATATATATGTGTATATATATGTATATATATGTATAAATATACACATACATATATACATATATACATATATAAAATATACACATATACATGTGTGTATAAATATACACACAATATATATAAATATTATATATATGCATATATATATGTATATATACATATCCCTGTCACGATAAACGGCAACCACTCGGAAAGCAACAATCTCCAACAAACTGCCCAATCTAGCACGTTGTCAGAAAATGAGAGGGCGTGATAAGGATTGAATCTGTGCGCATGTGCGTGCACATCCATCTAAATAATTAGCCGTCACTTTGACCTGGTCGTGTACACCAGTTGTCCATAATCACCCAAAGGAATCCACATCAATCCATAAAAAACGTATTTCATGAAAAGTGTTTCCGAAGCCGGCGAAGTGTTGGAGGCAGATTCGATTTGAAGGTTAACTTTCAGGGAAGCACTTTAAGAGCTCTTCAGGACCCTTCAAACTCGCGGGGGAATTTTTGAAGCTTTTACGCAAATCGTGGGTGGCGTCCCTTGAGAGAGAGAGAGAGAGAGAGAGAGAGAGAGAGAGAGAGAGAGAGAGAGAGAGAGAGAGAGAGAGAG
>NC_090755.1:59714597-59717097 GCF_036898095.1 Palaemon carinicauda
AAATAAGTCTGTATGAACTAGATTCTAGAGCACTTTTCAGAACCGGAAATAAGTCTGTATGAACTAGATTCTTGAGCACTTTTCAGAACCGGAAATAAGTGTATAAACTAGATTCTAGAGCACTTTTCAGAACCGGAAATAAGTGTATAAACTAGATTCTAGAGCACTTTTCAGAACCGGAAATAAGTCTGTATGAACTAGATCCTAGAGCACTTTTCAGAACCGGAAATAAGTCTGTATGAACTAGATCCTAGAGCACTTTTCAGAACCGGAAATAAGTCTGTATGAACTAGATCCTAGAGCACTTTTCAGAACCGGAAATAAGTCTGTATGAACTAGATCCTAGAGCACTTTTCAGAACCGGAAATAAGTCTGTATGAACTAGATCCTAGAGCACTTTTCAGAACCGGAAATAAGTCTGTATGAACTAGATTCTAGAGCACTTTTCAGAACCGGTGTAACTATAGCCACTTTCTCAGATTTAGGAGAGTTGTATTCATCGATAATTGTATTTACTATTTTTGTAATTATGTCGGCAAGACTAGAAAAGTTTTCTTCTCAATTACTTCGGATATTGACATCGGATCAATCGCACACAATTTGTTTCTTTTGCCCCATCAATTATCATATAGTCCATTTCTTTTAGCGATGCATATTTGCACCGACTCGCAGCGGTGCCCTTTTAGCTCGGAAAAGTTTCCGGATCGCTGATTGGTTAGACAAGATAATTCTAACCAATCAGCGATCAGGAAACTTTTCCGAGCTAAAAGGGCACCGCCGCGAGTCGGTGCAAATATGCATCGCTAAAAGAAATGGACTATAGTGACTTCATCTTTTGTTACAAAGTATCATTAAATCTCTTTCATCTTATCTGCGTATCTAGTTCAGCCCCAATCAGATATGGAATATCTCTAAATGACAATCGTATTTTATATTATGGTTTTAAAGAATTCTAGAAATTCATTGATTGAAGACATTAAGGCTTCCAAGAGGAAACTTGAAGACTTTCTTATTCCGTGAGTGCTTCGATAGTGATTTAAAGAATTCTCGAAATTAATTGATTGAAGACATTAAGGCTTTCAAGAGGAAACTTGAAGACTTTCTTATTCCGTGAGTGCTTCGATAGCGATGATTTAACAGTAAATGAGCAATAAGAGATGTGAATTGTTAAATGCATTCGAACGAACATCATAAAATGACTGTGGAGGTCCTGTAGAGAGTAGGGTTCTCTTGCTGTATAAGACCAGAAAATCAGTCCTTAAAACAAAGTAAGGAAGGTAAGTTCTTAATCGCTATATACCCACCTGGTAATTTTATTATTATTTTTTTTTTTAAATTTACATTTCCCATTACACCATTCTTACAGATTTCAGTTTTTTTCCTCCTTAATAAGTAGTTATATTGGTACTTTACGGTTTTGTATATCAATACATTTTCAGGTTTTAACCGACTCCACATTTTTTAAGTAGTTTTTTTTTTCGCTTTTTTTCCTCTAATGTCTACCCATCCAACCAAGGAGACCGATCCTTCCACATTATCCAAGTCTTTTTTTTTCACTAAAGTCTATCCATCTAACCAAGGAGACCTATCCTTCAACATTCTTTAAGTATTTTATTTTTCTTTTTTCCTCTAAAGTCTATCCATGGAACCAAGGAGACCTATCCTTAAAACTTATACGCTTTACAACTTTCTTGATAGACTTCAGTTGATTTTATCTTTATAAATGATTTTCTTAGTTCTAAGTTCTAAGTTCTAAGTTCTTAATAGAAACAAAAACAGAAAACAGCTAAATTTGCATCAAATAGATAAAGATATATAATCAAATTAACGTATCCTTCTAACCAAATAAGTAATAAAAATATTTCAATAAAATATCTAAAATACAACAAAGAAAAACAACAAATACAACATTTTCTACAATACATTTTCTACAATAACGACAACGACAGACTTTTCGAACTCAGCAATTGCTAGGAAAACAAAAGGAACCGGAAGCTGCCGAATAATATACTTCCAAAACATGGCACTATCTCAAAAGAATTTCCAGAACTTTTTGAAGTTACTACATTCCATGATATTCATGTCCACAAAAAAATAGAATATTCGAGAAACAGAAAATAATAAGAAGAAAATATACTCCTTTAAAACTACATTCCATGATATTTATGTCTACGAAATAATAGAATATTTGAGAAACAGAAAATATTAAGAAAATATATTTATTTAAAACTACATTGTTGAGGTGTAGATCAGTTGAACAGCACCAAGTAACTGCTTTAATATAGCCTTTTCAACGTGATTATTATTATTATTATTATTATTATTATTATTATTATTATTATTATTATTACTTGCTAAGCTACAACCCTAGTTGGAAAAGCAAGATGCTATAAGCCCGAAGGCTCCAACAGGGAAAATATTCCAATGAGGAAAGGAAATATGAAACTACAAAACAAGTAATCAACTACTGAAATTAAATATTTTATGAACAATATCATCA
>NC_090755.1:59719597-59724597 GCF_036898095.1 Palaemon carinicauda
TTTAATTCGTTCTGGGAGAAGTTCGGGAACCAAAATAATTTTCCCCTGAGACAAAGAAATAAAGGAAATTCAGCCTACGCGTTTCACATGTTCATAAATACACACAACTTATTTCTAAATATTTATAAACGGTTTTAATAAGCAATTTATAACTTCTACCATCAGAAATGAGTACAAATTAAAAATTAACTATAACTAAAAATATCGAAACATTAACTCTCACTTTACTTTTAAGGAGAATTGTGGCTGGCATGAGGGAGAAGAGAGGGGTAGGAGGAGGGGGGTTACTGATAGGAGGGAGAATCTCCCTACAGGAGAACTAATAGTAAATGAACTACTTAATTTACACGTTTGGAACACTGGTATGTTAAAAAAACAATATTTTCGTCTTTTCTTCAAAATCATATGAAAATGCGACGTCACATAGTAGGCGAATATATAAACTCCTTGTCCTACCGAAGCCTTATCTGGATACTGCCTTTCAACATAATTTCACATGGTTTCCAGTGTTTTAAGCATATACCATACTTCACTCGAAGCGAAAGGTTCGTCACTATGCCCCTCCTCCTCAAGCTTTTGTTGTAGCTGCAAGCTAGTACAGTTGGAACATGTTTCCCGAGCATTCGCATGACAGCAGGTTGATCCCAGCCCGGTGTGACGGTCTGAACGATCCCCCGGTCTCAGAATTCTTCTTGTCATTGTATAATGGTTATTTTCCGCCATTAGCTCGCTTCGCTCGCATGAAAATAAAACATCAAACCCGTATGTACTGGCAAGCGGTAATATTGAGCTGCGCACGCTAACATTACAGGAAAATAAAACATCAACCTCGTATGCACTGGCAAATGGTAATGTTCGCGCATGCGCAGAGTATTAAGGAGAATTCTGAGACCGGGGGATCGTTCAGACCGTCACACCGGAACCGTGAGCTTAAACTTTTTACTGGGGAAGCCACTGCTGTGGTTGGGCATCACAGTGGGGGGTTAGGCTTGCCCGGCTGACTTTCAGGCGAGCATCTATTCTCATGAAACTGGAAATGAAACCAGACACCTTTAACGCAACTCCACCAGCTCTCCAGTTTTCAGCTGCTCGCCATACTCTTCAAGGAGAGCATCGAAGCCGTTCTTGTTCACTTCCATCCCAATAGTCTTGCCCCGAGAACAAAATTCCATAGCCAACTGCCTCCTGGATAAGTTCAAATCCATAGAAATAACTTTCAGGTATGCATTAAAGCTACAGCTTCCTCCAAACAGTATATTAAAAGATCTGTATCTTACCCCTTCTCAAACTTTGTTGATCCCTTTGAGGCAGCTGACAATGTAGATGTTACTTTAAGGACTGTTTTCCTGGTCCTGTTACACATGAAAACTGTACCAACCGTGTGTCACACGATCATACATAAATTATTTTGTATATATTATGCTTGTATCTGCGCTCTTCCCTCGCACTAAAAAGAACCTGAATAATCATGTCTCCGGTTTTCCTCTGTAACATTGTCATTTCCTTGAACATGTATTTTCCTGTTGCCTTGAGGTTTTGTATATAAAGGAGACTGTTCTTTAATATAGTACTCAGTTGATTGCATCCTGCCTTTGAGTTCACAACCCTCTCTCGGCCCGTCACATTGGTGACCCCGGAAGTCGACTCGCTCCCACCGCCTTTCACCCCCACCCCCTCGCCCCTCCATCGTTGGTACTATGGCGGACTCTACGGCAGTTGGTGCTGCGGCCGCTCCATTCAAACTTTCATTGTTTGCCAGCAGAGAGGCGTTTGCTTGGTTTCAGCGCGCAGAAGTCCAGTTTCGCGTCAGGGGCGTGACTCGCTCAACCACCAAAGCAGATTATGTTCTCGCGGCGATACCCGAGGACACCTTCCCAGAAATATCCGACTGGCTATGTTAACAAGGAGACACCCCAATAGCGTATGAAGCCCTCAAAACATACCTTCTGCAGCAGTACTTGCCGTCGCCAGCCACCCGTATAGCAAAGCTTTTTCAGCTCTCGCAACAACCGTTGGGGGACCAAAGGGCTTCGCTTGCCCTCAGGGAAATGACCAGTATCGCTCGCCTTCAACCTGCCGCAGACGGCTCTCCTCGTGAGGTGAGCCTACTTCGTGCCCTTTGGATACGCCGTTTACCCGAACCTATACGCGCTGCCATACCCGATGTCGATAGTTTACCCATAAAGGACTTTATGACCAAAGCCGACGCCCTTATGGACAGCCACTTCAAGACCTCCATCAACGCCTCCACCCCTGACGAAGAGGGTGCCTATTCAACGTCAACCGAAGCTGACATGAATGCCGTAGGACATACACGCCTACCCCGTGATGTGCCAAAGCAGCGACAAAGCCGCCCACCACCCACCAATCGCTCGCGCCCCAACGAACGACTTCTACAGCCACTTACTACCTCCCATCTGCCGCAGTTTTGCTACTACCACTTCAGATCCGGGGCAACCGCGAAGAAATGTGCCGAGGATTGTCAGTGGCCAAAAATCGTGTAAGTAGGCCATCGCTCGTGGCGGTGGCCTCCCGTGTTTCTAATCTTTTCTTTTTACAGGATGCAGGAACGGGCGTGCGATTTTTGGTAGACACGGGTGCTTGTCGTTCTCTTTTGCCAAGGAAACTCTTTAAGGCACGACATAGTCTGTCTACATCTGCCGACGTCCGCTTGGTAGCTGCCAACGGATCTGCGATACCCACCTACGGTTACGAGAACCTCCCATTATCGTTCGGAAACGGTAAATTCAATTGGAAGTTTCTCGTTGCTGACATCACAATGCCAATCCTCGGTGCGGATTTCCTCTCTCATTTCCACCTTCTGGTCGATGTCGCCCACCGATGATTGGTCAACGCAGACTCGTACTTGTCGACACCTCTTCAACCGGCCCCCTCTAACCTCGCTCTCCACATCAGCGCACCCACGGATGCCTACGCCCACCTCCTCACGTCGTACCCGGAAGTTTTCCGTCCAGAACTTCGCCAAACGCCCACGGTTCCTGCCAAGCACGGTATTTATCACCAAATCAAGACGACGGGACCCCCAGTCTTCGCAAAATTCAGATGTCTGGCACCGGAACGATTGGCAGCCGCCAAACAGACGTTCGCCGAAATGGAGGAAATGGGCCTTTGCCAAAAGGCCTCCAGCCCATGGTCGTCACCCTTACACATCGTTCTGAAGAAAGACGGCTCCCTCCGTCCATGCGGGGATTACAGGCGCCTGAACATACAAACAGAACCGGATCACTACCCCCTCCCAAACATTGTGTCACACGATCGTACACAAATTATTTTGTATATATTATGGTTGTATCTGCGCTCTTCCCTCGCACTAAAAAGAACCTGAATAGTCATGTCTCCGGTTTTCCTCTGTAACATTGTCATTTCCTCGAACAAGTATTTTCCTGTTGCCTTGAGGTTTTGTATATAAAGGAGACTGTTCTTTAATATAGTACTCAGTTGATTGCATCCTGCCTTTGAGTTCACAACCCTCTCTCGGCCCGTCACAAAACCTTGTGCCCTACAAGTCCTCTTACAAGGTCTGTCCAAAACTCTAAGGTGACCCTGAATCATTGCTTTTGTGTACAGCTACTTGAAGTTTGGGAAAAAATATAAGAGACTTTATGACCACCACAGTATTCAGAAGAAAAAAATAATATAAAAAACCAGAACCAGTTAAATAAGACTTTCTACCAGAAAATATCCACTGCTTTGGTGAAAGCGTAAACTATTTTTCACTACCTGTTCATCTTCCAATTACTTCCCATATCTATGACTCAGGCAATGAGTATGAGTATGATAAGAATAGGGAAGTGGGGAATATGGGGAAAGGAAGAGTACCCCTGGATACAATCCAGTTTATAGCTCGCAGGTAGGTACTCGGGATGGGAAAGTTTAAGGAAAAAGGGAGAAAGAGAAGTACAGGAGAAGAATAAAAGAGAGGGGCAGACCTTCTTGCGATATTAGGGATTTTGGTTTTATGTTCATATCTATGACTAAATGGAATGGAAAGCTAAAGATATCATAAGTAACGTTAATACTTTCATCATTCTTTTGCATACGCTATCTTATGTGCCAGTATGATAGTAATAATGATAACAATAATAATAGAGATATGATGACAAAAACAAATAATAGTGTAGATAACAAAAACGATAATAATGATAAAGCAAAAAGACTGACAAATCTATAACCAAAGATACAAAATTAAGAACATTCGAAATTAACAAATCTCTCTCAAGCCACATCATCATCATCATCAGGACTAGGGAGTTGTTGTTGTTGTTGAAGATTGCCAGGCCCTTTTGGCCAGACACGGGCTTTAGCAATCTTGCAGCCCGTAGGTGTTTTGGTAGGATTTTTTGGGATAGGTAACTGGGGTAGGGGATATTCTGCAACTTTTATTTTTAGGATATTGGGTTAGGTTTTGGCTTGAGGATGGTAACAACCAATATTAAAGCCTGTTTGGAGAGTGAAGAAGGTGACTGTGGGAAGGGGATATCCTTTCCAGGAGCCCATTGGCTCTAGTCTATAGTTAGAGAAAAAGAGTTATAGTTGTAAGTCCCGATAAGTAGGAGGGCTCGGGAAGGAGTTGAGGAGTTTCAGTTGGAGAACCAGGTAATGGCGACTGATGACGAGCTGGTAGACCACTATCACACTTAATCTAGCTTATTTCGCAACTGGACAGAAATTACTATCACAGTATTAGAGCACATCTACTGTAGTACAGCAGGTACTTCAAGGGACCACTGTTTCACTGTATTGCTCAAGTAATTCAGAGAAAATCATTACATAGGATTACAAAAATCCCTTGCAGATGATCATTTCACAGAAATACAGCATGAAAAGTATATTTAGCAAGACTACTTCACCGTATTACAGAAAATATCTGTAAGATGAAATATTTTTACAATATTGCAATAAAGGGAATTAGTAAAGTTTGATGCAGGGGGTAGGTGGGATGTGAGGACGTGACCTATCAGGAATGAGATTGATTTTGA
>NC_090755.1:59729597-59769597 GCF_036898095.1 Palaemon carinicauda
TTTATTATTATAAGATTAAAATTGTGGCCAGGAAGCTGCACACAAACAAACACACACAAACAGGGGTGAAAACATAACCTCCTCCTATCTTCGTTGACGGATGTAATTACAACGGTTTTCATAACAGTTCATCCCTGCAAATTTTATTATTATAAGATTAAAATTGTGGCCAGGAAGCTGCACACAAACAAACACACACAAACAGCGGTGAAAACATAACCTCCTTCTATCTTCGTTGACGGATGTAATTACAACGGTTTTCACAACAGTTCATCCCTGCAAGTTTTATTACTATAAGATTAAAATTGTGGCCAGGAAGCTGCACACAAACAAACACACACAAACAGGGGTGAAAACATAACCTCCTTCTATCTTCGTTGACGGATGTAATTACAACGGTTTTCAAAACAGTTCATCCCTGCAAGTTTTATTACTATAAGATTAAAATTGTGGCCAGGAAGCTGCACACAAACAAACACACACAAACAGGGGTGAAAACATAACCTCCTTCTATCTTCGTTGACGGATGTAATTACAACGGTTTTCATAACAGTTCATCCCTGCAAGTTTTATTACTATAAGATTAAAATTGTGGCCAGGAAGCTGCACACAAACAAACACACACAAACAGGGGTGAAAACATCACCTCCTTCTATCTTCGTTGACGGATGTAATTACAACAGTTTTCAAAACAGTTCATCCTTACAAGTTTTATTACTATAAGATTAAAATTGTGGCCAGGAAGCTGCACACAAACAAACACACACAAACAGGGGTGAAAACATAACCTCCTATCTTCGTTGACGGATGTAATTACAACGGTTTTCATAACAGTTCATCCCTGCAAGTTTTATTACTATAAGATTAAAATTGTGGCCAGGAAGCTGCACACAAACAAACACACAAACAGCGGTGAAAACATAACCTCCTCCTATCTTCGTTGGCGGATGTAATTACAACGGTTTTCATAACAGTTCATCCCTGCAAGTTTTATTACTATTAAGATTAAAATTGGGGCCAGGAAGCTGCACACAAACAAACACACACAAACAGGGGTGAAAACATAACCTCCTTCTATCTTCGTTGACGGATGTAATTACAACGGTTTTCATAACAGTTCATCCCTGCAAGTTTTATTACTATAAGATTAAAATTGTGGCCAGGAAGCTGCACACAAACAAACACACACAAACAGCGGTGAAAACATAACCTCCTCCTATCTTCGTTGGCGGATGTAATTACAACGGTTTTCATAACAGTTCATCCCTGAAAGTTTTATTACTATAAGATTAAAATTGTGGCCAGGAAACTGCACACAAACAAATACACACAAAAAGAGGTGAAAACATAACCTCCTTCTATCTTCGTTGACGGAGGTAATTACAACGGTTTTCATAACAGTTCATCCCTTCAAGTTTTATTACTATAAGATTAAAATTGTGGCCAGGAAGCTGCACATAAACAAACACACACAAACAGCGGTGAAAACATAACCTCCTTCTATCTTCGTTGACGGAGGTAATTAAAACTGTTTACATAACAGTTCATCCCTGCAAGTTTTATTACTATAAGATTAAAATTGTGGCAAGGAAGCTGCACACAAACAAACACACACAAACAGGGGTGAAAACATAACCTCCTCCTATCTTCGTTGACGGAGGTAATTAAAACTGTTTACATAAGTTAATCCCTGCAAGTTTTATTACTGTAAGATTAAAATTGTTGCCAGGAAACTGCACACAAACAAACACACACAAACAGGGGTGAAAACATAACCTCCCTCTATCTTCGTTGACGGAGGTAATTAAAACTGTTTACATAACAGTTCATCCCTGCAAGTTTTATTACTATAAGATTAAAATTGTGGCAAGGAAGCTGCACACAAACAAACACACACAAACAGGGGTGAAAACATAACCTCCTTCTATCTTCGTTGACGGAGGTAATTAAAACTGTTTACATAACAGTTCATCCCTGCAAGTTTTATTACTATAAGATTAAAATTGTGGCCAGGAAGCTGCACACAAACAAACACACACAAACAGGGGTGAAAACATAACCTCCTCCTATCTTCGTTGACGGAGGTAATTAAAACTGTTTACATAACAGTTCATCCCTGCAAGTTTTATTACTATAAGATTAAAATTGTGGCCAGGAAGCTGCACACAAACAAACACACACAAACAGGGGTGAAAACATAACCTCCTTCTATCTTCGTTGACGGAGGTAATTAAAACTGTTTACATAACAGTTAATCCCTGCAAGTTTTATTACTATAAGATTAAAATTGTTGCCAGGAAACTGCACACAAACAAACACACACAAACAGGGGTGAAAACATAACCTCCCTCTATCTTCGTTGACGGAGGTAATTAAAACTGTTTACATAACAGTTAATCCCTGCAAGTTTTATTACTATAAGATTAAAATTGTGGCCAGGAAACTGCACACAAACAAACACACACAAACAGGGGTGAAAACATAACCTCCTTCTATCTTCGTTGACGGAGGTAATTACAACGGTTTTCATAACAGTTCATCCCTGCAAGTTTTATTACTATAAGATTAAATTTGTGGCCAGGAAGCTGCACATAAACAAACACACACAAACAGCGGTGAAAACATAACCTCCTTCTATCTTCGTTGACGGAGGTAATTACAACGGTTTTCATAACAGTTCATCCCTGCAAGTTTTATTACTATAAGATTAAATTTGTGGCCAGGAAGCTGCACATAAACAAACACACACAAACAGCGGTGAAAACATAACCTCCTTCTATCTTCGTTGACGGAGGTAATTACAACGGTTTTCATAACAGTTCATCCCTGCAAGTTTTATTACTATAAGATTAAAATTGTGGCCAGGAAGCTGCACACAAACAAACACACACAAACAGGGGTGAAAACATAATCTCCTTCTATCTTCGTTGACGGATGTAATTACAACGGTTTTCATAACGGTTCATCCCTGCAAGTTTTATTACTATAAGATTAAAATTGTGGCCAGGAAGCTGCACATAAACAAACACACACAAACAGCGGTGAAAACATAACCTCCTTCTATCTTCGTTGACGGAGGTAATTACAACGGTTTTCATAACGGTTCATCCCTGCAAGTTTTATTACTATAAGATTAAATTTGTGGCCAGGAAGCTGCACATAAACAAACACACACAAACAGCGGTGAAAACATAACCTCCTTCTATCTTCGTTGACGGATGTAATTACAACGGTTTTCATAACGGTTCATCCCTGCAAGTTTTATTACTATAAGATTAAATTTGTGGCCAGGAAGCTGCACATAAACAAACACACACAAACAGCGGTGAAAACATAACCTCCTTCTATCTTCGTTGACGGAGGTAATTACAACGGTTTTCATAACAGTTCATCCCTGCAAGTTTTATTACTATAAGATTAAAATTGTGGCCAGGAAGCTGCACACAAACAAACACACACAAACAGGGGTGAAAACATAACCTCCTTCTATCTTCGTTGACGGAGGTAATTACAACGGTTTTCATAACGGTTCATCCCTGCAAGTTTTATTACCATAAGATTAAATTTGTGGCCAGGAAGCTGCAGATAAACAAACACACACAAACAGCGGTGAAAACATAACCTCCTTCTATCTTCGTTGACGGAGGTAATTACAACGGTTTTCATAACGGTTCATCCCTGCAAGTTTTATTACTATAAGATTAAATTTGTGGCCAGGAAGCTGCATATAAACAAACACACACAAACAGCGGTGAAAACATAACCTCCTTCTATCTTCGTTGACAGAGGTAATTACAACGGTTTTCATAACAGTTCATCCCTGCAAGTTTTATTACTATAAGATTAAAATTGTGGCCAGGAAGCTGCACACAAACAAACACACACAAACAGGGGTGAAAACATAACCTCCTTCTATCTTCGTTGACGGATGTAATTACAACGGTTTTCATAACAGTTCATCCCTGCAAGTTTTATTACTATAAGATTAAAATTGTGGCCAGGAAGCTGCACATAAACAAACACACACAAACAGCGGTGAAAACATAACCTCCTTCTATCTTCGTTGACGGAGGTAATTACAACGGTTTTCATAACAGTTCATCCCTGCAAGTTTTATTACTATAAGATTAAAATTGTGGCCAGGAAGCTGCACACAAACAAACACACACAAACAGGGGTGAAAACATAACCTCCTTCTATCTTCGTTGACGGATGTAATTACAACGGTTTTCAAAACAGTTCATCCCTGCAAGTTTTATTACTATAAGATTAAAATTGTGGCCAGGAAGCTGCACACAAACAAACACACACAAACAGGGGTGAAAACATAACCTCCTTCTATCTTCGTTGACGGATGTAATTACAACAGTTTTCAAAACAGTTCATCCCTACAAGTTTTATTACTATAAGATTAAAATTGTGGCCAGGAAGCTGCACACAAACAAACACACACAAACAGGGGTGAAAACATAACCTCCTATCTTCGTTGACGGATGTAATTACAACGGTTTTCATAACAGTTCTTCCCTGCAAGTTTTATTACTATAAGATTAAAATTGTGGCCAGGAAGCTGCACACAAACAAACACACACAAACAGGGGTGAAAACATAACCTCCTTCTATCTTCGTTGACGGATGTAATTACAACGGTTTTCATAACAGTTCATCCCTGCAAGTTTTATTACTATAAGATTAAAATTGTGGCCAGGAAGCTGCACACAAACAAACACACAAACAGCGGTGAAAACATAACCTCTTCCTATCTTCGTTGGCGGATGTAATTACAACGGTTTTCATAACAGTTCATCCCTGCAAGTTCTATTACTATAAGATTAAAATTGTGGCCAGGAAACTGCACACAAACAAACACACACAAACAGGGGTGAAAACATAACCTCCTCCTATCTTCGTTGACGGAGGTAATTACAACGGTTTACATAACAGTTCATCCCTGCAAGTTTTATTACTATAAGATTAAAATTGTGGCCAGGAAGCTGCACATAAACAAACACACACAAATAGCGGTGAAAACATAACCTCCTTCTATCTTCGTTGACGGAGGTAATTACAACGGTATTCATAACAGTTCATCCATGCAAGTTTTATTACTATAAGATTAAAATTGTGGCCAGGAAACTGCACACAAACAAATACACACAAACAGAGGTGAAAACATAACCTCCTTCTATCTTCGTTGACGGAGGTAATTACAACGGTTTTCATAACAGTTCATCCCTGCAAGTTTTATTACTATAAGATTAAAATTGTGGCCAGGAAACTGCACACAAACAAATACACACAAACAGAGGTGAAAACATAACCTCCTTCTATCTTCGTTGACGGAGGTAATTACAACGGTTTTCATAACAGTTCATCCCTGCAAGTTTTATTACTATAAGATTAAAATTGTGGCCAGGAAGCTGCACATAAACAAACACACACAAACAGCGGTGAAAACATAACCTCCTTCTATCTTCGTTGACGGAGGTAATTACAACGGTTTTCATAACAGTTCATCCCTGCAATTTTATTACTATAAGATTAAAATTGTGGCCAGGAAGCTGCACATAAACAAACACACACAAACAGCGGTGAAAACATAACCTCCTTCTATCTTCGTTGACGGAGGTAATTAAAACTGTTTACATAACAGTTCATCCCTGCAAGTTTTATTACTATAAGATTAAAATTGTGGCCAGGAAGCTGCACATAAACAAACACACACAAACAGCGGTGAAAACATAACCTCCTTCTATCTTCGTTGACGGAGGTAATTAAAACTGTTTACATAACAGTTCATCCCTGCAAGTTTTATTACTATAAGATTAAAATTGTGGCCAGGAAGCTGCACATAAACAAACACACACAAACAGGGGTGAAAACATAACCTCCTTCTATCTTCGTTGACGGAGGTAATTACAACGGTTTTCATAACAGTTCATCCCTGCAAGTTTTATTACTATAAGATTAAAATTGTGGCCAGGAAGCTGCACATAAACAAACACACACAAACAGCGGTGAAATCATAACCTCCTTCTATCTTCGTTGACGGAGGTAATTAAACTGTTTACATAACAGTTCATCCCTGCAAGTTTTATTACTATAAGATTAAAATTGTGGCAAGGAAGCTGCACACAAACAAACACACACAAACAGGGGTGAAAACATAACCTCCTTCTATCTTCGTTGACGGAGGTAATTACAACGGTTTTCATAACAGTTCATCCCTTCAAGTTTTATTACTATAAGATTAAAATTGTGGCCAGGAAGCTGCACATAAACAAACACACACAAACAGCGGTGAAAACATAACCTCCTTCTATCTTCGTTGACGGAGGTAATTAAAACTGTTTACATAACAGTTCATCCCTGCAAGTTTTATTACTATAAGATTAAAATTGTGGCAAGGAAGCTGCACACAAACAAACACACACAAACAGGGGTGAAAACATAACCTCCTCCTATCTTCGTTGACGGAGGTAATTAAAACTGTTTACATAACAGTTAATCCCTGCAAGTTTTATTACTATAAGATTAAAATTGTTGCCAGGAAACTGCACACAAACAAACACACACAAACAGGGGTGAAAACATAACCTCCCTCTATCTTCGTTGACGGAGGTAATTAAAACTGTTTACATAACAGTTCATCCCTGCAAGTTTTATTACTATAAGATTAAAATTGTGGCAAGAAAGCTGCACACAAACAAACACACACAAACAGGGGTGAAAACATAACCTCCTCCTATCTTCGTTGACGGAGGTAATTAAAACTGTTTACATAACAGTTAATCCCTGCAAGTTTTATTACTATAAGATTAAAATTGTGGCAAGGAAGCTGCACACAAACAAACACACACAAACAGGGGTGAAAACATAACCTCCTCCTATCTTCGTTGACGGAGGTAATTAAAACTGTTTACATAACAGTTCATCCCTGCAAGTTTTATTACTATAAGATTGAAATTGTGGCAAGGAAGCTGCACACAAACAAACACACACAAACAGGGGTGAAAACATAACCTCCTCCTATCTTTGTTGACGGAGGTAATTAAAACTGTTTACATAACAGTTCATCCCTGCAAGTTTTATTACTATAAGATTAAAATTGTGGCCAGGAAGCTGCACACAAACAGGGGTGAAAACATAACCTCCTCCTATCTTCGTTGACGGAGGTAATTAAAACTGTTTACATAACAGTTAATCCCTGCAAGTTTTATTACTATAAGATTAAAATTGTTGCCAGGAAACTGCACACAAACAAACACACACAAACAGGGGTGAAAACATAACCTCCCTCTATCTTCGTTGACGGAGGTAATTAAAACTGTTTACATAACAGTTCATCCCTGCAAGTTTTATTACTATAAGATTAAAATTGTGGCAAGGAAGCTGCACACAAACAAACACACACAAACAAGGGTGAAAACATAACCTCCTCCTATCTTTGTTGACGGAGGTAATTACAACGGTTTACATAACAGTTCATCCCTGCAAGTTTTATTACTCTAAGATTAAAATTGTGGCCAGGAAGCTGCACACAAACAAACACACAAACAGGGGTGAAAACATAACCTCCTTCTATCTTCGTTGACGGAGGTAATTACAACGGTTTACATAACAGTTCATCCCTGCAAGTTTTATTACTATAAGATTAAAATTGTGGCCAGGAAGCTGCACACAAACAAACACACACAAACAGGGGTGAAAACATAACCTCCTCCTATCTTCGTTGACGGAGGTAATTAAAACGGTTTACATATCAGTTCATCCCTTCAAGTTTTATTACTATAAGATTAAAATTGTGGCCAGGAAGCTGCACACAAACAAACACACACAAACAGGGGTGAAAACATAACCTCCTTCTATCTTCGTTGACGGAGGTTATTACAACGGTTTACATAACAGTTCATCCCTGCAAGTTTTATTACTATAAGATTAAAATTGTGGCCAGGAAGCTGCACACAAACAAACACACACAAACAGGGGTGAAAACATAACCATCTTCTATCTTCGTTGACGGAGGTAATTACAACGGTTTACATAACAGTTCATCCCTGCAAGTTTTATTACTATAAGATTAAAATTGTGGCCAGGAAGCTGCACACAAACAAACACACACAAACAGGGGTGAAAACATAACCTCCTTCTATCTTCGTTGACGGAGGTAATTACAACGGTTTACATAACAGTTCATCCCTGCAAGTTTTATTACTATAAGATTAAAATTGTGGCCAGGAAGCTGCACACAAACAAACACACACAAACAGGGGTGAAAACATAACCTCCTTCTATCTTCGTTGACGGAGGTAATTACAACTGTTTACAGAACACTTCATCCCTGCAAGTTTTATTACTATAAGATTAAAATTGTATCCAGGAAGCTGCACACAAACAAACACACACAAACAGGGGTGAAAACATAACCTCCTTCTATCTTCGTTGACGGAGGTAATTACAACTGTTTACAGAACACTTCATCCCTGCAAGTTTTATTCCTATAAGATTAAAATTGTATCCAGGAAGCTGCACACACACAAACACACACAAACAGCGGTGAAAACATAACCTCCTTCTATCTTCGTTGACGGAGGTAATTAAAACAGTTTACATAACAGTTCATCTTTTCAAGTTTTATTACTATAAGATTAAAATTGTGGCCAGGAAGCTGCACACAAACAAACACACACAAACAGAGTTGAAAACATAACTTCCTTATATCTTCGTTGACGGAGGTAATTAAAACTGTTTACATAACAGTTCGTCCCTGCAAGTTTTATTACTATAAGATTAAAATTGTGGCCAGGAAGCTGCACACAAACAAACACACACAAACAGGGGTGAAAACATAACCTCCTCCTATCTTCGTTGACGGAGGTAATTGCAACTGTTTACATAACACTTCATCCCTGCAAGTTTTATTACTATAAGATTAAAATTGTGGCCAGGAAGCTGCACACAAACAAACACACACAAACAGGGGTGAAATCATAACCTCCTTCTATCTTTGTTGACGGAGGAAATTACAACAGTTTACATAACAGTTAATTCCTGCAAATTTTATTACTATAAGATTAAAATTGTGGCCAGGAAGCTGCACAAAAACAAACACACACAAACAGGGGTGAAATCATAACCTCCTTCTATCTTTGTTGACAGAGGAAATTACAACGGTTTACATAACAGTTAATTCCTGCAAGTTTTATTACTATAAGATTAAAATTGTGGCCAGGAAGCTGCACAAAAACAAACACACACAAACAGGGGTGAACATAACCTCCTTCTATCTTCGTTGACAGAGGAAATTACAACGGTTTACATAACAGTTAATTCCTGCAAATTTTATTACTATAAGATCAAAATTGTGGCCAGGAAGCTGCACACAAACAAACACACAAAAAGGGGTGAAAACAAAACCTCCTTCTATCTTCGTTGACGGAGGTAATTAAAACTGTTTTCATATCAGTTCATCCCTGCAAGTTCTATTACTATAAGATTCAAATTGTGGCCAGGAAGCTGCACACAAACACACACACACAAACAGGGGTGAAATCATAACCTCCTCCTATCTTCGTTGACGGATGTAATCAAAACTGTTTTCATATCAGTTCATCCCTGCAAGTTTTATTACTATAAGATTAAAATTGTGGCCAGGAAGCTCCACACAAACAGGAGTGAAAACATAACTTCCTCCTATCTTCGTTGACGGAGGTAATTAAATCGGTTTACATAAAACTTCATCCCTGCAAGTTTTATTACTATAAGATTAAAATTGTGGCCAGGAAGCTGCACACAAACAAACACACACAAAAAGGGGTGAAAACATAACCTCCTTCTATCTTCGTTGACGGAGGTAATTAAATCGGTTTACATAAAACTTCATCCCTGCAAGTTTTATTACTATAAGATTAAAATTGTGGCCAGGAAGCTGCACACAAACAAACACAAACAGGGGTGAAAACATAACCTCCTTCTATCTTCGTTGACGGAGGTAATTACAACGGTTTTCGTAACAGTTCGTCCCTGCAAGTTTTATTACTATAAGATTAAAATTGTGGCCAGGAAGCTGCACACAAACAAACACAAACAGGGGTGAAAACATAACCTCCTTCTATCTTCGTTGACGGAGGTAATTACAACGGTTTACATAACAGTTCGTCCCTGCAAGTTTTATTACTATAAGATTAAAATTGTGGCCAGGAAGCTACACACATACAAACACACACAAACAGGGTGAAAATATAACCTCCTTCTATCTTCGTTGACGGAGGTAATTACAACGGTTTACATAACAGTTCGTCCCTGCAAGTTTTATTACTATAAGATTAAAATTGTGGCCAAGAAGCTGTACACAAACAAACACACACAAACAGGGTGAAAACATAACCTCCTCCTATCTTCGTTGACGGAGGTAATTACAACGGTTTACATAACAGTTCGTCCCTGCAAGTTTTATTACTATAAGATTAAAATTGTGACCAAGAAGCTGTACACAAACAAACACAAACAGGGGTGAAAACATAACCTCCTTCTATCTTCGTTGACGGATGTAATTACAACGGTTTACATAACAGTTCGTCCCTGCAAGTTTTATTACTATAAGATTAAAATTGTGACCAAGAAGCTGTACACAAACAAACACAAACAGGGGTGAAAACATAACCTCCTTCTATCTTCGTTGACGGAGGTAATTACAACGGTTTACATAACAGTTCGTCCCTGCAAGTTTTATTACTATAAGATTAAAATTGTGGCCAGGAAGCTACACACAAACAAACACACACAAACAGGGTGAAAACATAACCTCCTTCTATCTTCGTTGACGGAGGTAATTACAACGGTTTACATAACAGTTCGTCCCTGCAAGTTTTATTACTATAAGATTAAAATTGTGGCCAAGAAGCTGTACACAAACAAACACACACAAACAGGGTGAAAACATAACCTCCTCCTATCTTCGTTGACGGAGGTAATTACAACGGTTTACATAACAGTTCGTCCCTGCAAGTTTTATTACTATAAGATTAAAATTGTGGCCAAGAAGCTGTACACAAACAAACACACACAAACAGGGTGAAAACATAACCTCCTCCTATCTTCGTTGACGGAGGTAATTACAACGGTTTACATAACAGTTCGTCCCTGCAAGTTTTATTACTATAAGATTAAAATTGTGACCAAGAAGCTGTACACAAACAAACACAAACAGGGGTGAAAACATAACCTCCTCCTATCTTCGTTGACGGATGTAATTACAACAGTTTACATAACAGTTCGTCCCTGCAAGTTTTATTACTATAAGATTAAAATTGTGACCAAGAAGCTGTACACAAACAAACACAAACAGGGGTGAAAACATAACCTCCTCCTATCTTCGTTGACGGAGGTAATTACAACGGTTTACATAACAGTTCGTCCCTGCAAGTTTTATTACTATAAGATTAAAATTGTGGCCAGGAAGCTACACACAAACAAACACACACAAACAGGGTGAAAACATAACCTCCTTCTATCTTCGTTGACGGAGGTAATTACAACGGTTTACATAACAGTTCGTCCCTGCAAGTTTTATTACTATAAGATTAAAATTGTGGCCAAGAAGCTGTACACAAACAAACACACACAAACAGGGTGAAAACATAACCTCCTCCTATCTTCGTTGACGGAGGTAATTACA
Organism: Palaemon carinicauda; assembly: GCF_036898095.1. Classification (NCBI taxonomy): domain Eukaryota; kingdom Metazoa; phylum Arthropoda; class Malacostraca; order Decapoda; family Palaemonidae; genus Palaemon; species Palaemon carinicauda. The sequence continues at coordinate 59,741,275 of NC_090755.1, forward strand.
ACGGTTTACATAACAGTTCGTCCCTGCAAGTTTTATTACTATAAGATTAAAATTGTGGCCAAGAAGCTGTACACAAACAAACACACACAAACAGGGTGAAAACATAACCTCCTCCTATCTTCGTTGACGGAGGTAATTACAACGGTTTACATAACAGTTCGTCCCTGCAAGTTTTATTACTATAAGATTAAAATTGTGACCAAGAAGCTGTACACAAACAAACACAAACAGGGGTGAAAACATAACCTCCTCCTATCTTCGTTGACGGATGTAATTACAACGGTTTACATAACAGTTCGTCCCTGCAAGTTTTATTACTATAAGATTAAAATTGTGACCAAGAAGCTGTACACAAACAAACACAAACAGGGGTGAAAACATAACCTCCTCCTATCTTCGTTGACGGAGATAATTACAACGGTTTACAACACAGTTCGTCCCTGCAAGTTTTATTACTATAAGATTAAAATTGTGGCCAAGAAGCTGTACACAAACAAACACAAACAGGGGTGAAAACATAACCTCCTTCTATCTTCGTTGACGGAGGTAATTACAACGGTTTACATAACAGTTCGTCCCTGCAAGTTTTATTACTATAAGATTAAAATTGTGGCCAAGAAGCTGTACACAAACAAACACACACAAACAGGGTGAAAACATAACCTCCTTCTATCTTCGTTGACGGAGGTAATTACAACGGTTTACATAACAGTTCGTCCCTGCAAGTTTTATTACTATAAGATTAAAATTGTGGCCAAGAAGCTGTACACAAACAAACACACACAAACAGGGGTGAAAACATAACCTCCTTCTATCTTCGTTGACGGAGGTAATTACAACGGTTTACATAACAGTTCGTCCCTGCAAGTTTTATTACTATAAGATTAAAATTGTGGCCAGGAAGCTGCACACAAACAAACACACACAAACAGGGTGAAAACATAACCTCCTTCTATCTTCGTTGACGGATGTAATTACATTGGTTTTCGTAACAGTTCGTCCCTGCAAGTTTTATTACTATAAGATTAAAATTGTGGCCAGGAAGCTGCACACAAACAAACACAAACAGGGGTGAAAACATAACCTCCTCCTATCTTCGTTGACGGAGGTAATTACAACGGTTTACATAACAGTTCGTCCCTGCAAGTTTTATTACTACAAGATTAAAATTGTGGCCAGGAAGCTGCACACAAACAAACACAAACAGGGGTGAAAACATAACCTCCTTCTATCTTCGTTGACGGAGGTAATTACAACGGTTTACATAACAGTTCGTCCCTGCAAGTTTTATTACTACAAGATTAAAATTGTGGCCAGGAAGCTGCACACAAACAAACACAAACAGGGGTGAAAACATAACCTCCTTCTATCTTCGTTGACGGAGGTAATTACAACGGTTTACATAACAGTTCGTCCCTGCAAGTTTTATTACTACAAGATTAAAATTGTGGCCAGGAAGCTGCACACAAACAAACACAAACAGGGGTGAAAACATAACCTCCTTCTATCTTCGTTGACGGAGGTAATTACAACGGTTTACATAACAGTTCGTCCTCGCAAGTTTTATTACTATAAGATTAAAATTGTGGCCAAGAAGCTGTACACAAACAAACACAAACAGGGGTGAAAACATAACCTCCTTCTATCTTCGTTGACAGAGGTAATTACAACTGTTTACATAACAGTTCGTCCCTGCAAGTTTTATTACTATAAGATTAAAATTGTGGCCAGGAAGCTGCACACAAACAAACACACACAAACAGGGTGAAAACATAACCTCCTTCTATCTTCGTTGACGGATGTAATTACAACGGTTTACATAACAGTTCGTACCTGCAAGTTTTATTACTATAAGATTAAAATTGTGGCCAGGAAGCTGCACACAAACAAACACACACAAACAGGGTGAAAACATAACCTCCTTCTATCTTCGTTGACGAGACAATTGAAACTGTTTACATAACAGTTCATCCCTGCAAGTTTTATTACTATAAGATTAAAATTGTGGCCAGGGAGCTGCACACAAACAAACACACACGAACAGGGGTGAAAACATAACCTCCTTCTATCCTCATTGACAAGATAATTGAAACTGTTTACATAACAGTTCATCCCTGCAAGTTTTATTACTATAAGATTAAAATTGTGGCCAGGAAGCGGCACACAAACAAACACGCACAAACAGGGGTGAAAACATAACCTCCTTCTATCCTCGTTGACGGAGATAATTGAAACTGTTTACATAACAGTTCATCCCTGCAAGTTTTATTACTATAAGATTAAAATTGTGGCCAGGAAGCTGCACACAAACATACACACACAAACAGGGGTGAAAACATAACCTCCTTCTATCCTCGTTGACGAGATAATTGAAACTGTTTACATAACAGTTCATCCCTGCAAGTTTTATTACTATAAGATTAAAATTGTGGCCAGGAAGCTGCACACAAACAAACACACACAAACAGGGGTGAAAACATAACCTCCTTCTATCCTCGTTGACGAGATAATTGAAACTGTTTACATAACAGTTCATCCCTGCAAGTTTTATTACTATAAGATTAAAATTGTGGCCAGGAAGCTGCACACAAACAAACACACACAAACAGGGGTGAAAACATAACCTCCTTCTATCCTCGTTGACGAGATAATTGAAACTGTTTACATAACAGTTCATCCCTGCAAGTTTTATTACTATAAGATTAAAATTGTGGCCAGGAAGCTGCACACAAACAAACACGCACAAACAGGGGTGAAAACATAACCTCCTTCTATCCTCGTTGACGGAGATAATTGAAACTGTTTACATAACAGTTCATCCCTGCAAGTTTTATTACTATAAGATTAAAATTGTGGCCAGGAAGCTGCACACAAACAAACACACACAAACAGGGGTGAAAACATAACCTCCTTTTATCCTCGTTGACGAGATAATTGAAACTGTTTACATAACAGTTCGTCCCTGCAAGTTTTATTACTATAAGATTAAAATTGTGGCCAGGAAGCTGCACACAAACAAACACACACAAAAAGGGGTGAAAACATAACCTCCTTCTATCCTCGTTGACGGAGATAATTAAAACTGTTTACATGACAGTTCATCCCTGCAAGTTTTATTACTATAAGGTTAAAATTGTGGCCAGGAAGTTGCACACAAACAAACACAAACAGGGGTGAAAACATAACCTCCTTCTATCCTCGTTGACGGAGGTAATTAAAACTGTTTACATAACAGTTCATCCCTGCAAGTTTTATTACTATAAGATTAAAATTGTGGCCAGGAAGCTGCACACAAACAAACACAAACAGGGGTGAAAACATAACCTCCTTCTATCCTCGTTGACGGAGGTAATTAAAACTGTTTACATAACAGTTCATCCCTGCAAGTTTTATTACTATGAGATTAAAATTGTGGCCAGGAAGCTGCACACAAACAAACACACACAAAAAGGGGTGAAAACATAACCTCCTTCTATCCTCGTTGACGGAGATAATTAAAACTGTTTACATAACAGTTCATCCCTGCAAGTTTTATTACTATAAGATTAAAATTGTGGCCAGGAAGCTGCACACAAACAAACACAAACAGGGGTGAAAACATAACCTCCTTCTATCCTCGTTGACGGAGGTAATTAAAACTGTTTATATAACAGTTCATCCCTGCAAGTTTTATTACTATAAGATTAAAATTGTGGCCAGGAAGCTGCACACAAACAAACACACACAAACAGGGGTAAAAACATAACCTCCTCTTATCTTCGTTGACGGAGGTAATTAAAACTGTTTACATAACAGTTCATCCCTGCAAGTTTTATTACTATAAGATTAAAATTGTGGCCAGGAAGCTGCACACAAACAAACACACACAAACAGGGGTAAAAACATAACCTCCTTCTATCCTTGTTGACGGAGGTAATTAAAACTGTTTACATAACAGTTCATCCCTGCAAGTTTTATTACTATAAGATTAAAATTGTGGCCAGGAAGCTGCACACAAACAAACACACACAAACAGGGGTGAAAACATAACCTCCTTCTATCCTCGTTGACGGAGATAATTGAAACTGTTTACATAACAGTTCATCCCTGCAAGTATTATTACTATAAGATTAAAATTGTGGCCAGGAAGCTGCACACAAACACACAAACAGGGGTAAAAACATAACCTCCTTCTATCCTTGTTGACGGAGGTAATTAAAACTGTTTACATAACAGTTCATCCCTGCAAGTTTTATTACTATAAGATTAAAATTGTGGCCAGGAAGCTGCACACAAACAAACACACACAAACAGGGGTAAAAACATAACCTCCTTCTATCCTTGTTGACGGAGGTAATTAAAACTGTTTACATAACAGTTCATCCCTGCAAGTTTTATTACTATAAGATTAAAATTGTGGCCAGGAAGCTGCACACAAACAAACACACACAAACAGGGGTGAAAACATAACCTCCTTCTATCCTCGTTGACGGAGATAATTGAAACTGTTTACATAACAGTTCATCCCTGCAAGTTTTATTACTATAAGATTAAAATTGTGGCCAGGAAGCTGCACACAAACAAACACACACAAACAGCGGTGAAAACATAACCTCCTTCTATCCTCGTTGACGAGATAATTGAAACTGTTTACATAACAGTTCATCCCTGCAAGTTTTATTACTATAAGATTAAAATTGTGGCCAGGAAGCTGCACACAAACAAACACACACAAACAGGGGTGAAAACATAACCTCCTTCTATCCTCGTTGACGGAGGTAATTAAAAGTGTTTACATAACAGTTCATCCCTGCAAGTTTTATTACTATAAGATTAAAATTGTGGCCAGGAAGCTGCACACAAACAAACACACACAAACAGGGGTGAAAACATAACCTCCTCCTATCTTCGTTGACGGAGGTAATTAAAACTGTTTACATAACACTTCATCCTTGCAAGTTTTATTACTATAAGATTAAAATTGTGGCCAGGAAGCTGCACACAAACAAACACAAACAAACAGGGGTGAAAACATAACCTCCTTCTATCTTCGTTGACGGAGGTAATTAAAACTGTTTACATAACACTTCATCCCTGCAAGTTTTATTACTATAAGATTAAAATTGTGGTCAGGAAGCTGCACACAAACAAACACAAACAAACAGGGGTGAAAACATAACCTCCTTCTATCTTCGTTGACGGAGGTAATTAAAACTGTTTACATAACACTTCATCCCTGCAAGTTTTATTACTATAAGATTAAAATTGTGGTCAGGAATCTGCACACAAACAAACACACACAAACAGGGGTGAAAACATAACCTCCTTCTATCTTCGTTGACGGAGGTAATTAAATCGGTTTACATAAAACTTCATCCCTGCAAGTTTTATTACTATAAGATTAAAATTGTGGCCAGGAAGCTGCACACAAACAAACACAAACAGGGGTGAAAACATAACCTCCTTCTATCTTCGTTGACGGAGGTAATTAAATCGGTTTACATAAAACTTCATCCCTGCAAGTTTTATTACTATAAGATTAAAATTGTGGCCAGGAAGCTACACACAAACAAACACACACAAACAGGGTGAAAATATAACCTCCTTCTATCTTCGTTGACGGAGGTAATTACAACGGTTTACATAACAGTTCGTCCCTGCAAGTTTTATTACTATAAGATTGAAATTGTGGCCAAGAAGCTGTACACAAACAAACACACACAAACAGGGTGAAAACATAACCTCCTCCTATCTTCGTTGACGGAGGTAATTACAACGGTTTACATAACAGTTCGACCCTAAAAGTTTTATTACTATAAGATTAAAATTGTGACCAAGAAGCTGTACACAAACAAACACAAACAGGGGTGAAAACATAACCTCCTTCTATCTTCGTTGACGGAGGTAATTACAACGGTTTACATAACAGTTCGTCCCTGCAAGTTTTATTACTATAAGATTAAAATTGTGGCCAAGAAGCTGTACACAAACACAAACAGGGGTGAAAACATAACCTCCTCCTATCTTCGTTGACGGAGGTAATTACAACGGTTTACATAACAGTTCGTCCCTGCAAGTTTTATTACTATAAGATTAAAATTGTGGCCAGGAAGCTACACACAAACAAACACACACAAACAAGGTGAAAACATAACCTCCTTCTATCTTCGTTGACGGAGGTAATTACAACGGTTTACATAACAGTTCGTCCCTGCAAGTTTTATTACTATAAGATTAAAATTGTGGCCAGGAAGCTACACACAAACAAACACACACAAACAGGGTGAAAATATAACCTCCTTCTATCTTCGTTGACGGAGGTAATTACAACGGTTTACATAACAGTTCGTCCCTGCAAGTTTTATTACTATAAGATTAAAATTGTGACCAAGAAGCTGTACACAAACAAACACAAACAGGGGTGAAAACATAACCTCCTCCTATCTTCGTTGACGGATGTAATTACAACGGTTTACATAACAGTTCGTCCCTGCAAGTTTTATTACTATAAGATTAAAATTGTGACCAAGAAGCTGTACACAAACAAACACAAACAGGGGTGAAAACATAACCTCCTCCTATCTTCGTTGACGGAGGTAATTACAACGGTTTACATAACAGTTCGTCCCTGCAAGTTTTATTACTATAAGATTAAAATTGTGACCAAGAAGCTGTACACAAACAAACACAAACAGGGGTGAAAACATAACCTCCTTCTATTTTCGTTGACGGAGGTAATTACAACGGTTTACATAACAGTTCGTCCCTGCAAGTTTTATTACTATAAGATTAAAATTGTGGCCAGGAAGCTACACACAAACAAACACACACAAACAGGGTGAAAATATAACCTCCTTCTATCTTCGTTGACGGAGGTAATTACAACGGTTTACAAAACAGTTCGTCCCTGCAAGTTTTATTACTATAAGATTAAAATTGTGGCCAGGAAGCTACACACAAACAAACACACACAAACAGGGTGAAAATATAACCTCCTTCTATCTTCGTTGACGGAGGTAATTACAACGGTTTACATAACAGTTCGTCCCTGCAAGTTTTATTACTATAAGATTAAAATTGTGACCAAGAAGCTGTACACAAACAAACACAAACAGGGGTGAAAACATAACCTCCTCCTATCTTCGTTGACGGAGGTAATTACAACGGTTTACATAACAGTTCGTCCCTGCAAGTTTTATTACTATAAGATTAAAATTGTGGCCAGGAAGCTACACACAAACAAACACACACAAACAGGGTGAAAATATAACCTCCTTCTATCTTCGTTGACGGAGGTAATTACAACGGTTTACATAACAGTTCGTCCCTGCAAGTTTTATTACTATAAGATTAAAATTGTGGCCAGGAAGCTACACACAAACAAACACACACAAACAGGGTGAAAATATAACCTCCTTCTATCTTCGTTGACGGAGGTAATTACAACGGTTTACATAACAGTTCGTCCCTGCAAGTTTTATTACTATAAGATTAAAATTGTGGCCAAGAAGCTGTACACAAACAAACACACACAAACAAGGGTGAAAACATAACCTCCTCCTATCTTCGTTGACGGAGGTAATTACAACGGTTTACATAACAGTTCGTCCCTGCAAGTTTTATTACTATAAGATTAAAATTGTGGCCAAGAAGCTGTACACAAACAAACACAAACAGGGGTGAAAACATAACCTCCTTCTATCTTCGTTGACGGATGTAATTACAACGGTTAACATAACAGTTCGTCCCTGCAAGTTTTATTACTATAAGATTAAAATTGTGACCAAGAAGCTGTACACAAACAAACACAAACAGGGGTGAAAACATAACCTCCTCCTATCTTCGTTGACGGAGGTAATTACAACGGTTTACATAACAGTTCGTCCCTGCAAGTTTTATTACTATAAGATTAAAATTGTGGCCAAGAAGCTGTACACAAACACAAACAGGGGTGAAAACATAACCTCCTCCTATCTTCGTTGACGGAGGTAATTACAACGGTTTACATAACAGTTCGTCCCTGCAAGTTTTATTACTATAAGATTAAAATTGTGACCAAGAAGCTGTACACAAACAAACACACACAAACAGGGTGAAAACATAACCTCCTCCTATCTTCGTTGACGGAGGTAATTACAACGGTTTACATAACAGTTCGTCCCTGCAAGTTTTATTACTATAAGATTAAAATTGTGACCAAGAAGCTGTACACAAACAAACACACACAAACAGGGTGAAAACATAACCTCCTCCTATCTTCGTTGACGGAGGTAATTACAACGGTTTACATAACAGTTCGTCCCTGCAAGTTTTATTACTATAAGATTAAAATTGTGACCAAGAAGCTGTACACAAACAAACACAAACAGGGGTGAAAACATAACCTCCTCCTATCTTCGTTGACGGAGGTAATTACAACGGTTTACATAACAGTTCGTCCCTGCAAGTTTTATTACTATAAGATTATACAACGGTTTACATAACAGTTCGTCCCTGCAAGTTTTATTACTATAAGATTAAAATTGTGACCAAGAAGCTGTACACAAACAAACACACACAAACAGGGTGAAAACATAACCTCCTCCTATCTTCGTTGACGGAGGTAATTACAACGGTTTACATAACAGTTCGTCCCTGCAAGTTTTATTACTATAAGATTAAAATTGTGACCAAGAAGCTGTACACAAACAAACACAAACAGGGGTGAAAACATAACCTCCTCCTATCTTCGTTGACGGAGGTAATTACAACGGTTTACATAACAGTTCGTCCCTGCAAGTTTTATTACTATAAGATTAAAATTGTGACCAAGAAGCTGTACACAAACAAACACACACAAACAGGGTGAAAACATAACCTCCTCCTATCTTCGTTGACGGAGGTAATTACAACGGTTTACATAACAGTTCGTCCCTGCAAGTTTTATTACTATAAGATTAAAATTGTGACCAAGAAGCTGTACACAAACAAAGACACACAAACAGGGGTGAAAACATAACCTCCTTCTATCTTCGTTGACGGAGGTAATTACAACGGTTTACATAACAGTTCGTCCCTGCAAGTTTTATTACTATAAGATTAAAATTGTAGCCAAGAAGCTGTACACAAACAAAGACACACAAACAGGGGTGAAAACATAACCTCCTTCTATCTTCGTTGACGGAGGTAATTACAACGGTTTACATAACAGTTCGTACCTGCAAGTTTTATTACTATAAGATTAAAATTGTGGCCAGGAAGCTGCACACAAACAAACACACACAAACAGGGTGAAAACATAACCTCCTTCTATCTTCGTTGACAGAGGTAATTACAACGGTTTACATAACAGTTCGTCCCTGCAAGTTTTATTAATATAAGATTAAAATTGTGGCCAGGAAGCTACACACAAACAAACACACACAAACAGGGTGAAAATATAACCTCCTTCTATCTTCGTTGACGGAGGTAATTACAACGGTTTACATAACAGTTCGTCCCTGCAAGTTTTATTACTATAAGATTAAAATTGTGGCCAGGAAGCTGCACACAAACAAACACACACAAACAGGGTGAAAACATAACCTCCTTCTATCTTCGTTGACGGAGGTAATTACAACGGTTTTCGTAACAGTTCGTCCCTGCAAGTTTTATTACTATAAGATTAAAATTGTGGCCAGGAAGCTGCACACAAACAAACACAAACAGGGGTGAAAACATAACCTCCTTCTATTTTCGTTGACGGAGGTAATTACAACGGTTTACATAACAGTTCGTCCCTGCAAGTTTTATTACTACAAGATTAAAATTGTGGCCAGGAAGCTGCACACAAACAAACACAAACAGGGGTGAAAACATAACCTCCTTCTATCTTCGTTGACGGAGGTAATTACAACGGTTTACATAACAGTTCGTCCCTGCAAGTTTTATTACTACAAGATTAAAATTGTGGCCAGGAAGCTGCACACAAACAAACACAAACAGGGGTGAAAACATAACCTCCTTCTATCTTCGTTGACGGAGGTAATTACAACGGTTTACATAACAGTTCGTCCCTGCAAGTTTTATTACTACAAGATTAAAATTGTGGCCAGGAAGCTGCACACAAACAAACACAAACAGGGGTGAAAACATAACCTCCTTCTATCTTCGTTGACGGAGGTAATTACAACGGTTTACATAACAGTTCGTCCCTGCAAGTTTTATTACTATAAGATTAAAATTGTGGCCAAGAAGCTGTACACAAACAAACACAAACAGGGGTGAAAACATAACCTCCTTCTATCTTCGTTGACAGAGGTAATTACAACTGTTTACATAACAGTTCGTCCCTGCAAGTTTTATTACTATAAGATTAAAATTGTGGCCAGGAAGCTGCACACAAACAAACACACACAAACAGGGTGAAAACATAACCTCCTTCTATCTTCGTTGACGGAGGTAATTACAACGGTTTACATAACAGTTCGTCCCTGCAAGTTTTATTACTATAAGATTAAAATTGTGGCCAGGAAGCTGCACACAAACAAACACACACAAACAGGGTGAAAACATAACCTCCTTCTATCTTCGTTGACGAGACAATTGAAACTGTTTACATAACAGTTCATCCCTGCAAGTTTTATTACTATAAGATTAAAATTGTGGCCAGGAAGCTGCACACAAACAAACACACACAAACAGGGGTGAAAACATAACCTCCTTCTATCCTCGTTGACGAGATAATTGAACCTGTTTACATAACAGTTCATCCCTGCAAGTTTTATTACTATAAGATTAAAATTGTGGCCAGGAAGCTGCACACAAACAAACACGCACAAACAGGGGTGAAAACATAACCTCCTTCTATCCTCGTTGACGGAGATAATTGAAACTGTTTACATAACAGTTCATCCCTGCAAGTTTTATTACTATAAGATTAAAATTGTGGCCAGGAAGCTGCACACAAACAAACACACACAAACAGGGGTGAAAACATAACCTCCTTCTATCCTCGTTGACGAAATAATTGAAACTGTTTACATAACAGTTCATCCCTGCAAGTTTTATTACTATAAGATTAAAATTGTGGCCAGGAAGCTGCACACAAACAAACACACACAAACAGGGGTGAAAACATAACCTCCTTCTATCCTCGTTGACGAGATAATTGAAACTGTTTACATAACAGTTCATCCCTGCAAGTTTTATTACTATAAGATTAAAATTGTGGCCAGGAAGCTGCACACAAACAAACACACACAAACAGGGGTGAAAACATAACCTCCTTCTATCCTCGTTGACGAGATAATTGAAACTGTTCACATAACAGTTCATCCCTGCAAGTTTTATTACTATAAGATTAAAATTGTGGCCAGGAAGCTGCACACAAACAAACACGCACAAACAGGGGTGAAAACATAACCTCCTTCTATCCTCGTTGACGGAGATAATTGAAACTGTTTACATAACAGTTCATCCCTGCAAGTTTTATTACTATAAGATTAAAATTGTGGCCAGGAAGCTGCACACAAACAAACACACACAAACAGGGGTGAAAACATAACCTCCTTTTATCCTCGTTGACGAGATAATTGAAACTGTTTACATAACAGTTCATCCCTGCAAGTTTTATTACTATAAGATTAAAATTGTGGCCAGGAAGCTGCACACAAACAAACACACACAAAAAGGGGTGAAAACATAACCTCCTTCTATCCTCGTTGACGGAGATAATTAAAACTGTTTACATAACAGTTCATCCCTGCAAGTTTTATTACTATAAGGTTAAAATTGTGGCCAGGAAGTTGCACACAAACAAACACAAACAGGGGTGAAAACATAACCTCCTTCTATCCTCGTTGACGGAGGTAATTAAAACTGTTTACATAACAGTTCATCCCTGCAAGTTTTATTACTATAAGATTAAAATTGTGGCCAGGAAGCTGCACACAAACAAACACAAACAGGGGTGAAAACATAACCTCCTTCTATCCTCGTTGACGGAGGTAATTAAAACTGTTTACATAACAGTTCATCCCTGCAAGTTTTATTACTATGAGATTAAAATTGTGGCCAGGAAGCTGCACACAAACAAACACACACAAAAAGGGGTGAAAACATAACCTCCTTCTATCCTCGTTGACGGAGATAATTAAAACTGTTTACATAACAGTTCATCCCTGCAAGTTTTATTACTATAAGATTAAAATTGTGGCCAGGAAGCTGCACACAAACAAACACACACACACAGGGGTGAAAACATAACCTCCTTCTATCCTCGTTGACGGAGGTAATTAAAACTGTTTACATAACAGTTCATCCCTGCAAGTTTTATTACTATAAGATTAAAATTGTGGCCAGGAAGCTGCACACAAACAAACACACACAAACAGGGGTAAAAACATAACCTCCTCCTATCTTCGTTGACGGAGGTAATTAAAACTGTTTACATAACAGTTCATCCCTGCAAGTTTTATTACTATAAGATTAAAATTGTGGCCAGGAAGCTGCACACAAACAAACACACACAAACAGGGGTAAAAACATAACCTCCTTCTATCCTTGTTGACGGAGGTAATTAAAACTGTTTACATAACAGTTCATCCCTGCAAGTTTTATTACTATAAGATTAAAATTGTGGCCAGGAAGCTGCACACAAACAAACACACACAAACAGGGGTGAAAACATAACCTCCTTCTATCCTCGTTGACGGAGATAATTGAAACTGTTTACATAACAGTTCATCCCTGCAAGTTTTATTACTATAAGATTAAAATTGTGGCCAGGAAGCTGCACACAAACAAACACACAAACAGAGGTAAAAACATAACCTCCTCCTATCCTTGTTGACGGAGGTAATTAAAACTGTTTACAAAACAGTTCATCCCTGCAAGTTTTATTACTATAAGATTAAAATTGTGGCCAGGAAGCTGCACACAAACAAACACACACAAACAGGGGTAAAAACATAACCTCCTTCTATCCTTGTTGACGGAGGTAATTAAAACTGTTTACATAACAGTTCATTCCTGCAAGTTTTATTACTATAAGATTAAAATTGTGGCCAGGAAGCTGCACACAAACAAACACACACAAACAGGGGTGAAAACATAACCTCCTTCTATCCTTGTTGACGGAGATAATTGAAACTGTTTACATAACAGTTCATCCCTGCAAGTTTTATTACTATAAGATTAAAATTGTGGCCAGGAAGCTGCACACAAACAAACACACACAAACAGGGGTGAAAACATAACCTCATTCTATCCTCGTTGACGAGATAATTGAAACTGTTTACATAACAGTTCATCCCTGCAAGTTTTATTACTATAAGATTAAAATTGTGGCCAGGAAGCTGCACACAAACAAACACACACAAACAGGGGTGAAAACAAAACCTCCTTCTATCCTCGTTGACGGAGGTAATTAAAACTGTTTACATAACAGTTCATCCCTGCAAGTTTTATTACTATAAGATTAAAATTGTGGCCAGGAAGCTGCACACAAACAAACACACACAAACAGGGGTGAAAACATAACCTCCTCCTATCTTCGTTGACGGAGGTAATTAAAACTGTTTACATAACACTTCATCCCTGCAAGTTTTATTACTATAAGATTAAAATTGTGGCCAGGAAGCTGCACACAAACACAAACAAACAGGGGTGAAAACATAACCTCCTTCTATCTTCGTTGACGGAGGTAATTAAAACTGTTTACATAACACTTCATCCCTGCAAGTTTTATTACTATAAGATTAAAATTGTGGTCAGGAAGCTGCACACAAACAAACACAAACAAACAGGGGTGAAAACATAACCTCCTTCTATCTTCGTTGACGGAGGTAATTAAAACTGTTTACATAACACTTCATCCCTGCAAGTTTTAATACTACAAGATTAAAATTGTGGCCAGGAAGCTGCACAAAAACACACACACAAACAGGGGTGAAAACATAACCTCCTTCTATCTACTTTGACGGAGGTAATTAAAACTGTTTACATAACAATTCATCCCTGCAAGTTTTATTACTACAAGATTAAAATTGTGGCCAGGAAGCTGCACAAAAACAAACACACAAACAGGGGTGAAAACATAACCTCCTTCTATCTACTTTGACGGAGGTAATTAAAACTGTTTACATAACAATTCATCCCTGCAAGTTTTATTACTACAAGATTAAAATTGTGGCCAGGAAGCTGCACAAAAACAAACACACAAACAGGGGTGAAAACATAACCTCCTTCTATCTACTTTGACGGAGGTAATTAAAACTGTTTACATAACAGTTCGTCCCTGCAAGTTTTATTACTATAAGATTAAAATTGTGGCCAAGAAGCTGGACACAAACAAACACACACAAACAGGGGTGAAAACATAACCTCCTTCTATCTTCGTTGACGGAGGTGATTACAATGGTTTACATAACAGTTCATCCCTGCAAGTTTTATTACTATAAGATTAAAATTGTGGCCAGGAAGCTGCACACAAACAAACACACACAAAAAGGGGTGAAAACATAACCTCCTTCTATCCTCGTTGACGGAGATAATTAAAACTGTTTACATAACAGTTCATCCCTGCAAGTTTTATTACTATAAGGTTAAAATTGTGGCCAGGAAGTTGCACACAAACAAACACAAACAGGGGTGAAAACATAACCTCCTTCTATCCTCGTTGACGGAGGTAATTAAAACTGTTTACATAACAGTTCATCCCTGCAAGTTTTATTACTATAAGATTAAAATTGTGGCCAGGAAGCTGCACACAAACAAACACAAACAGGGGTGAAAACATAACCTCCTTCTATCCTCGTTGACGGAGGTAATTAAAACTGTTTACATAACAGTTCATCCCTGCAAGTTTTATTACTATGAGATTAAAATTGTGGCCAGGAAGCTGCACACAAACAAACACACACAAAAACGGGTGAAAACATAACCTCCTTCTATCCTCGTTGACGGAGATAATTAAAACTGTTTACATAACAGTTCATCCCTGCAAGTTTTATTACTATAAGATTAAAATTGTGGCCAGGAAGCTGCACACAAACAAACACAAACAGGGGTGAAAACATAACCTCCTTCTATCCTCGTTGACGGAGGTAATTAAAACTGTTTACATAACAGTTCATCCCTGCAAGTTTTATTACTATAAGATTAAAATTGTGGCCAGGAAGCTGCACACAAACAAACACACACAAACAGGGGTAAAAACATAACCTCCTCCTATCTTCGTTGACGGAGGTAATTAAAACTGTTTACATAACAGTTCATCCCTGCAAGTTTTATTACTATAAGATTAAAATTGTGGCCAGGAAGCTGCACACAAACAAACACACACAAACAGGGGTAAAAACATAACCTCCTTCTATCCTTGTTGACGGAGGTAATTAAAACTGTTTACATAACAGTTCATCCCTGCAAGTTTTATTACTATAAGATTAAAATTGTGGCCAGGAAGCTGCACACAAACAAACACACACAAACAGGGGTGAAAACATAACCTCCTTCTATCCTCGTTGACGGAGATAATTGAAACTGTTTACATAACAGTTCATCCCTGCAAGTTTTATTACTATAAGATTAAAATTGTGGCCAGGAAGCTGCACACAAACAAACACACAAACAGAGGTAAAAACATAACCTCCTCCTATCCTTGTTGACGGAGGTAATTAAAACTGTTTACAAAACAGTTCATCCCTGCAAGTTTTATTACTATAAGATTAAAATTGTGGCCAGGAAGCTGCACACAAACAAACACACACAAACAGGGGTAAAAACATAACCTCCTTCTATCCTTGTTGACGGAGGTAATTAAAACTGTTTACATAACAGTTCATCCCTGCAAGTTTTATTACTATAAGATTAAAATTGTGGCCAGGAAGCTGCACACAAACAAACACACACAAACAGGGGTGAAAACATAACCTCCTTCTATCCTTGTTGACGGAGATAATTGAAACTGTTTACATAACAGTTCATCCCTGCAAGTTTTATTACTATAAGATTAAAATTGTGGCCAGGAAGCTGCACACAAACAAACACACACAAACAGGGGTGAAAACATAACCTCATTCTATCCTCGTTGACGAGATAATTGAAACTGTTTACATAACAGTTCATCCCTGCAAGTTTTATTACTATAAGATTAAAATTGTGGCCAGGAAGCTGCACACAAACAAACACACACAAACAGGGGTGAAAACATAACCTCCTTCTATCCTCGTTGACGGAGGTAATTAAAACTGTTTACATAACAGTTCATCCCTGCAAGTTTTATTACTATAAGATTAAAATTGTGGCCAGGAAGCTGCACACAAACAAACACACACAAACAGGGGTGAAAACATAACCTCCTCCTATCTTCGTTGACGGAGGTAATTAAAACTGTTTACATAACACTTCATCCCTGCAAGTTTTATTACTATAAGATTAAAATTGTGGCCAGGAAGCTGCACACAAACACAAACAAACAGGGGTGAAAACATAACCTCCTTCTATCTTCGTTGACGGAGGTAATTAAAACTGTTTACATAACACTTCATCCCTGCAAGTTTTATTACTATAAGATTAAAATTGTGGTCAGGAAGCTGCACACAAACAAACACAAACAAACAGGGGTGAAAACATAACCTCCTTCTATCTTCGTTGACGGAGGTAATTAAAACTGTTTACATAACAGTTCATCCCTGCAAGTTTTATTACTACAAGATTAAAATTGTGGCCAGGAAGCTGCACACAAACACAAACAAACAGGGGTGAAAACATAACCTCCTTCTATCTTCGTTGACGGAGGTAATTAAAACTGTTTACATAACACTTCATCCCTGCAAGTTTTATTACTATAAGATTAAAATTGTGGCCAGGAAGCTGCACACAAACACAAACAAACAGGGGTGAAAACATAACCTCCTTCTATCTTCGTTGACGGAGGTAATTAAAACTGTTTACATAACACTTCATCCCTGCAAGTTTTATTACTATAAGATTAAAATTGTGGCCAGGAAGCTGCACACAAACACAAACAAACAAGGGTGAAAACATAACCTCCTTCTATCTTCGTTGACGGAGGTAATTAAAACTGTTTACATAACACTTCATCCCTGCAAGTTTTATTACTATAAGATTAAAATTGTGGTCAGGAAGCTGCACACAAACAAACACAAACAAACAGGGGTGAAAACATAACCTCCTTCTATCTACTTTGACGGAGGTAATTAAAACTGTTTACATAACAGTTCATCCCTGCAAGTTTTATTACTATAAGATTAAAATTGTGGCCAGGAAGCTGCACAAAAACAAACACACAAACAGGGGTGAAAACATAACCTCCTTCTATCTACTTTGACGGAGGTAATTAAAACTGTTTACATAACAATTCATCCCTGCAAGTTTTATTACTACAAGATTAAAATTGTGGCCAGGAAGCTGCACAAAAACAAACACACAAACAGGGGTGAAAACATAACCTCCTTCTATCTACTTTGACGGAGGTAATTAAAACTGTTTACATAACAGTTCATCCCTGCAAGTTTCATTACTACAAGATTAAAATTGTGGCCAGGAAGCTGCACAAAAACAAACACACAAACAGGGGTGAAAACATAACCTCCTTCTATCTACTTTGACGGAGGTAATTAAAACTGTTTACATAACAGTTCGTCCCTGCAAGTTTTATTACTATAAGATTAAAATTGTGGCCAGGAAGCTGCACACAAACAAACACACACAAACAGGGGTGAAAACATAACCTCCTTCTATCTTCGTTGACGGAGGTAATTAAAACTGTTTACATAACAGTTCATCCCTGCAAGTTTTATTACTATAAGATTAAAATTGTGGTCAGGAAGCTGCACACAAACAAACACACACAAACAGGGTGAAAACATAACCTCCTTCTATCTTCGTTGACGGAGGTAATTAAAACTGTTTACATAACAGTTCGTCCCTGCAAGTTTTATTACTATAAGATTAAAATTGTGGCCAGGAAGCTGGACACAAACAAACACACACAAACAGGGGTGAAAACATAACCTCCTTCTATCTTCGTTGACGGAGGTAATTACAACAGTTTACATAACAGTTCGTCCCTGCAAGTTTTATTACTATAAGATTAAAACTGTGGCCAGGAAGCTGCACACAAACAAACACACACAAACAGGGGTGAAAACATAACCTCCTTCTATCTTCGTTGACGGAGGTAATTAAAACTGTTAACATAACAGTTCATCCCTGGAAGTTTTATTACTATAAGATTAAAATTGTGGCCAGGAAGCTGCACACAAACAAACACACACACACAGGGGTGAAAACATAACCTCCTTCTATCTTCGTTGACGGAGGTAATTAAAACTGTTTACATAACAGTTCATCCCTGCAAGTTTTATTACTATAAGATTAAAATTGTGGTCAGGAAGCTGCACACAAACAAACACACACAAACAGGGTGAAAACATAACCTCCTTCTATCTTCGTTGACGGAGGTAATTAAAACTGTTTACATAACAGTTCGTCCCTGCAAGTTTTATTACTATAAGATTAAAATTGTGGTCAGGAAGCTGCACACAAACAAACACACACAAACAAGGGTGAAAACATAACCTCCTTCTATCCTCGTTGACGGAGGTAATTAAAACTGTTAACATAACAGTTCATCCCTGCAAGTTTTATTACTATAAGATTAAAATTGTGGCCAGGAAGCTGCACACAAACAAACACACACAAACAGGGGTGAAAACATAACCTCCTTCTATCCTTGTTGGCGGAGGTAATTAAAACTGTTTACATAACAGTTCATCCCTGCAAGTTTTATTACTATAAGATTAAAATTGTGGCCAGGAAGCTGCACACAAACAAACACACACAAACAGGGGTGAAAACATAACCTCCTTCTATCTTCGTTGACGGAGGTAATTAAAACTGTTTACATAACAGTTCATCCCTGCAAGTTTTATTACTATAAGATTAAAATTGTGGTCAGGAAGCTGCACACAAACAAACACACACAAACAGGGTGAAAACATAACCTCCTTCTATCTTCGTTGACGGAGGTAATTAAAACTGTTTACATAACAGTTCGTCCCTGCAAGTTTTATTACTATAAGATTAAAATTGTGGCCAGGAAGCTGCACACAAACAAACACAAACAAACAGGGGTGAAAACATAACCTCCTTCTATCTTCGTTGACGGAGGTAATTAAAACTGTTTACATAACACTTCATCCCTGCAAGTTTTATTACTATAAGATTAAAATTGTGGCCAGGAAGCTGCACACAAACAAACTCAAACAAACAGGGGTGAAAACATAACCTCCTTCTATCTTCGTTGACGGAGGTAATTAAAACTGTTTACATAACACTTCATCCCTGCAAGTTTTATTACTATAAGATTAAAATTGTGGCCAGGAAGCTGCACACAAACAAACTCAAACAAACAGGGGTGAAAACATAACCTCCTTCTATCTTCGTTGACGGAGGTAATAAAAACTGTTTACATAACACTTCATCCCTGCAAGTTTTATTACTATAAGATTAAAATTGTGGCCAGCAAGCTGCACACAAACAAACACAAACAAACAGGGGTGAAAACATAACCTCCTTCTATCTTCGTTGACGGAGGTAATTAAAACTGTTTACATAACACTTCATCCCTGCAAGTTTTATTACTATAAGATTAAAATTGTGGTCAGGAAGCTGCACACAAACAAACACACACAAACAGGGGAGAAAACATAACCTCCTTCTATCTTCGTTGACGGAGGTAATTAAAACTGTTTACATAACACTTCATCCCTGCAAATTTTATTACTATAAGATTAAAATTGTGGCCAGGAAGCTGCACACAAACAAACACAAACAAACAGGGGTGAAAACATAACCTCCTTCTATCTTCGTTGACGGAGGTAATTAAAACTGTTTACATAACAGTTAATCCCTGCAAGTTTTATTACTATAAGATTAAAATTGTGGCCAGGAAGCTGCACACAAACAAACACACACAAACAGGGGTGAAAACATAACCTCCTTCTATCTACTTTGACGGAGGTAATTAAAACTGTTTTCATAACACTTCATCCCTGCAAGTTTTATTACTATAAGATTAAAATTGTGGCCAGGAAGCTGCACACAAACACACACACACAAACAGGGGTGAAAACATAACCTCCTTCTATCTACTTTGACTGAGGTAATTAAAACTGTTTACATAACAGTTCATCCCTGCAAGTTTTATTACTACAAGATTAAAATTGTGGCTAGGATGCTGGACACAAACAAACACACACAAACAGGGGTGAAAACATAACCTCCTCCTATCTTCGTTGACGGAGGTAATTAAAACTGTTTACATAACAGTTCATCCCTGCAAGTTTTATTACTATAAGATTAAAATTGTGGCCAGGAAGCTGCACACAAACAAACAAACACAAACAGGGGTGAAAACATAACCTCCTTCTATCTTCGTTGACGGAGGTAATTAAAACTGTTTACATAACAGTTCATCCCTGCAAGTTTTATTACTATAAGATTAAAATTGTGGTCAGGAAGCTGCACACAAACAAACACACACAAACAGGGGTGAAAACATAACCTCCTTCTATCTTCGTTGACGGAGGTAATTAAAACTGTTTACATAACAGTTCATCCCTGCAAGTTTTATTACTATAAGATTAAAATTGTGGTCAGGAAGCTGCACACAAACAAACACACACAAACAGGGGTGAAAACATAACCTCCTTCTATCTTCGTTGACGGAGGTAATTAAAACTGTTTACATAACAGTTCATCCCTGCAAGTTTTATTACTATAAGATTAAAATTGTGGCCAGGAAGCTGCACACAAACAAACAAACACAAACAGGGGTGAAAACATAACCTCCTATCTTCGTTGACGGAGGTAATTAAAACTGTTTACATAACAGTTAATCCCTGCAAGTTTTATTACTATAAGATTAAAATTGTGGCCAGGAAGCTGCACACAAACAAACACACACACACAGGGGAGAAAACATAACCTCCTCCTATCTTCGTTGACGGAGGTAATTAAAACTGTTTACATAACAATTCATCCCTGCAAGTTTTATTACTACAAGATTAAAATTGTGGCCAGGAAGCTGGACACAAACACACACACACAAACAGGGGTGAAAACATAACCTCCTCCTATCTTCGTTGACGGAGGTAATTAAAACTGTTTACATAACACTTCATCCCTGCAAATTTTATTACTATAAGATTAAAATTGTGGCCAGGAAGCTGCACACAAACAAACACCATCAAACAGGGGTGAAAACATAACCTCCTAACTTCGTTGACGGAGGTAATGGAGAGTTGTGTAAGGAACCGGTTTATAACAAAATGAATATTTGTCGATTAGAGTCATTCTTAACAAGAACCCTCATTCCCAAAAGCCTTTAGTCCTCTAATGTGAATAAATAAACGGTTTGTTAAGCCATCAACGATATTGTGGAAAAGTAGTATATTATTCAAGATGAACCACTGATTTTGGTATTTGATTAATTATTATAAAAACCGTAGTCAATGCATTAAGCCGATTAAAGCAAATAATTATATCAATTATATGAAATTAGCTCAACGTGAATTCTACATTATCAAATTATCGAAGGCCCGTTAATATATATCAGCATAGTCGTATAACTATTTTGTGTAATATAGAACGTATAATAGCATAAAGACAAATGAATCATCAGATTAAAAACATTTTCTTGGGTAAGAATAACTAAAGGAAATAAAAGTTGATTATGTTGTTAACAGGATACTAACATTTTTTTTCTTTTTTTTTAAGCAAGACAGATTGTACAGATACAGTTACAATAGTGTTTTTTTTTTATGCTACATAAACAATGACTACCATATTTGATACATCTTACTTCTGTTTAATCCCAAAAGTTTGTTATATCGTTCTCCATTAATCATCCTTCGCTGCTCCAAAATATATCTTCGTATAAGAATGTTTGACATAATTCATAGAAATATTTTGTATAATAGTATAAAAAATAATAATCTGAGAAGTTTTTTTAAGGACTCAAAACGAATGATTAGTTAATCATAGCCAATTATAACAAATAAAATGAATATTGAAAAGATACTATGGTCACTAAAATACCTCACACTAATTTAGACATTGCACAATAAAATTACGTAACATAAACAAAGCATAGCATTAAATCTTACCTTGCCAAGCAATACGATAACGATTGTGGGGGATCACAGCGCACAAGCAATCAAACGCATCCACGGACGATCAACGACACTGACCAATGAAACGCAACCGTCAACGAACCGGGAACTTGCAATAGAAAACAACCACGAAATATTAGTCTACTTATCACGGAACTTTTCGAACACAATTGAACGCGTCTAACCAGAAACACTTTCGGTTACTCTCTGCGACAACACCGGCAGTGAAATGTTTCTTTCTCTAACCTTCTTTCGATAACAGTCGATGGACTCTGAACGGTTGTTTTGAAACAACATGAAGAAAACGATGCCCGCTAACAACCGTTAAAACATAAACACGCCAATTCTTCGGTATTGGGTTAATCCTTGACCGAGTTCTATTATCCTATTTGAATAAGAGAACATCTGTTCTTGCATAACGATGAAATTTGTCCGTTATGTAATAAGTTTTCGATTGAAATGCAGCAGCATCATAGGTCTGTATTGGCAAGAGTACCTTTATTGAAGTATGACTAGAATCTGCCTTTACGTTTCAAAAAGGTCCACATCCCGATGCGACAGGGAAGGTTATCGGAGATGATAACACAAGTGTTTTCGTTTGGACCTTTTTACCAAATTTTATTTTATATATATATATATATATATATATATATATATATATATATATATATATATATATATATATATATATATGTGTGTGTGTGTGTGTGTGTGTGTGTGGCGGGCCAAAAGTAGGGTTACAGTTGCTTCATTGTCTTTTTCACCTTCTTAATAAAGTTTAAGATTTGAAAATAGTTGCAAGGTTGAAGGTGGACATTTTTAATACTTGAGAGATTAAACGTTCATTGTTAAATGTCTAATTAATGTTAATAAATGTCTAGATGTCAATTAATTAAGTTGTCAAGAATAGCAAAAATGTGACTTATCTTTTTAGAAAGTGTTATAACAGTGACCTGAAAACTATTAAGCCTGAATACAAATGCTAGCGAAATAACTGATAAGATACAGAGCAAAATATTAACTGGAAAGAAATTATTTTCTAACACCAAGGCCCGCCTAGACAGACTTTATTGTCTGATGGAGGGCGAGAAATAAACCCGTAAAAGTAAGTAAGTAATAAATAAAACTGAAAAATCGTGTTAATTGTAACCCTACTTTTGGACCACCCTTGTATATCTGAGTGGAATACCTTTAAATTGATTTGGTGATATAGACGAAAATCTCCCACCATCACAAATCCGCACTGGCCAGCGTGAGACGAAAACTGGCCAAACTCCAGACATGAATTAACATGTTTGAGGTCTTTCACGGCTACAATTGTTGTTGCTTTTATGTATATATATATATATATATATATATATATATATATATATATATATATATATATACTGTATATATATATATATATATATATATATATATATATATATATATATATATATATATTATTACTAGCCAAGCTACAACCCTAGTTGGAAAAGCAAGATGCTATAAGCCTAAGGGCTCCAACAGGGAAAAATAGCCCAGTGAGGAAAGGAAATGAGGAAATAAATAAGTAATGAGAATAAATTAATATATATATATATATATATATATATATATATATATATATATATATATATATATATATATACATATATACATATGTATGTATACATATATATATATATATATATATATATATATATATAGATATAGATATGTGTGTGTGTGTGTGTGTGTGTGTGTGTGTGTGTAGGGGTTTGTGGTTTGGTGTTAGCCAACCTATTGCAAATCCAATCTTCATATGTAGCAAAGTTGCCGATGTAAATTAAAACATAGAGCTAAGGTTTTCGAAGCTATCAATAAATGCTTTGAAAGCCATGTAAATATAAAGGCACATTTGACATTCATAGAAAAGCATGCCATGGTATAAAAAAAGAAAAAAAAATTGAGAAACAGTCTCTTAAATATATGAATTAATACGAATATTAGTGACCTAATTTTCTCCCTTAAATATGAACGTCACATTTTGAGAATTAATCTTCATTGACTTTTTTTCCGGTTAGATAAAGATATTGTCTTTTATATTAATAATCAATATTCCAATGTTGCTTTCTTAGCCTTATTCTTGATGGATTGAAACTGATGATTGCAGCAAATATGATTAGTTTCATCTTCAGTTATGCATAGATATCGTTTTTAGAGTCTTCTTCACCACTGTTATCACTACATTAAAGGGTCGGTTGCCTGATAAGTCCTCTCCAATTCCTTCGATCAAATGCATCCTCTTCCACCAAACCTTCTCTCCCTATCATCCTTCACCTCATCTCGCCATCTACTTCTCTGCCTCCCTTTCGATCTTTTCCTCTGTACTATGGTCTTCCAATGTCTTGGGTTAGAGTTCTCTTGCTTGAGGGTACACTCGTGTACACTGTTCTATCTAGTTTCTCTTCTTGTTTTGTTAAAATTTTTATAGCTTATATAGGAAATATTTATTTTAATGTTATTACTATTATTAAAATATTCTATTTTTCCTTATTTCCTTTCCTCACAGGGGTATTTTCCCTGTTGTGGCCCCTGGGCTTATAGCATCCTGCTTTTACAACTAGGGTTGTAGCTTAGCATTTAATAATAATAATAATAATAATAATAATAATAATAATAATAATAATAATAACAGGTTCCTCCCAGGCACTCCTCACTCCCTCCCCACCAGGGACTGCCAATAATTCAGAGACATATGAATAGTTTTAGTGTTTAAATTTCTACAATTTGCATAGGGAATTGATCATAACAATTGTAATCAAGGTCAGAAATGATTCGTTTAACCTTGCTTTAAATACCTAATAGATGCAGAAATTTAAGAGGAGTTATGGAGAAAACACGTATTGTGATATCCCTTCCACAAGAGCAATTCGTACCCAGATCAGAGAATTATCGTACCTCGTATCCAGCTGTCTTTGTATTGGTACATTTCGATGCAAACATGAAATCAAAGGTCCGTGACACACGGAAATCTTGGAAAGATTTATACAGATATAATTTTTCATCAAAGAATAGTTACAGACAACACTTATTTTATTATAGGTGATTGGGAGTTTGTGATTTCGCAGAATGGAATTTAAACAAAACACAAATAGTCGACGTATTCACCGATGACATTTTGGGTCCAATGTGAATATGGCGCAACGGGGAATCAGAATACCCTTAGCCAGGACAGGTCTCGCCGTTGATGGGATATCAACTCCATTTGCATAAGAAGAAGTTTGCATATACATGCTTTCAAGCACACAGACAGACACGTAGATAGACAGACAAAGGCGTTAGTTAAGCAGGTCTTCACACCTTCGGAATTATTAGTGATGATGTTGGATATGGGTGTTTTCGTACGTTTGGGAGATAACTTGCTTATTCTCAAACGTGATTTAGAAGTAATAGATGAATTAAGATAAGATGTACGAAGACAAGAAAGAGAGAAATAATTAGGAGAAAACTAAAATGGAAATAACTTGATTTCATAAAGAAAGAGAAAGGAAACTAAGTTTTATCAAGATGAAAACTCATTGAGAAATAAAGTTTCGTATTAAGATACCATCTCTCTCTCTCTCTCTCTCTCTCTCTCTCTCTCTCTCTCTCTCTCTCTCTCTCTCTCACAAAGGAAACAAACATTTATCAAGATAAAGTCTAAAGAAATATACTTATGTATTTAAATACCCCCCCTCTCTCTCTCTCTCTCTCTCTCTCTCTCTCTCTCTCTCTCTCTCTCTCTCACACACACACACACACACAAAAGCAAACAAACATTTATCAAGATAACAACTCTAAAGAAAGATAATTTTGTATTAATATACCACTCTCTCTCTCTCTCTCTCTCTCTCTCTCTCTCTCTCTCTCTCTTGAAACAGCTAATTAGAGCTAGTTCTAGTTATGATGAGGTTGAAGATGCCTTGCAAGCTAATTATCCCTGGAGACGCAGAAAGGGCAAAATGACGAGTGAGGAAATGCAAGGAAACGCTCCTTCCCTCCCTTCCCCTCTCTCCTTCCCCCTCCCTCTTTCCCTCCCACTCTCTCCTTTCCCCTCCCTCTCTCCCCCCCTCCCTCTCTCCCTTCCCCTCTCTACTCCCTCTCTCCCTCCCACTCTCTCCTTCCCCCTTCCTCTCTCTCCTTCCCCCTCCCTCTCTCCCTCCCACTCTCTCCTTCCCCCTCCCTCTCTCCTTCCCCCTCCCTCTCTCCCCTCCCTCTCTCTCCTTCCCCTTCCCCTCTCTACTCCCTCTCTCCTTCCCCTTCCCTCTCTCCCTCCCACTCTATCCTTCCCCCTCCCTCTCTCCTTCCCCTTCCCTCTCTCCCTTCCCCTCTCTACTCCCTCTCTCCCTCCCACTCTCTCCTTCCCCCTCCCTCTCTCCTTCCCCTTCCCTCTCTCCCTTCCCCTCTCTACTCCCTCTCTCCCTCCCTCTCTCCCTCCCTCTCTCCTTCCCCTTCCCTCTCTCCCTTCCCCTCTCTACTCCCTCTCTCCTTCCCCCTCCCTCTCTCCCTCTCCTTCCCCCTCCCTCTCTCCTTCCCCTTCCTTCTCTCCCTTCCCCTCTCTACTCGCTCTCTCCTTCCCCTTCCCTCTCTCCCTTCCCCTCTCTACTCCCTCTCTCTCCTTCCGCCTCCCTCTCTCCTTCCCCCTCCCTCTCTCCTTCCCCTTCCCTCTCTCCCTTCCCCTCTCTACTCCCTCTCTCCCCTCCCTCTCTCCCTCCCCCTCTCTCCATCCCCGCTTGAAATCGTATAAATTGAATTTAAATGATTTACTGTGTCTAAATCTAAAAGATTTCGGGAACCTACATTTCATTAATCTTAAATACTTTCTTATTAAATAAATTCTTCTCCTCAACTGGATTTTTTATTTTTATTTTACTATTATTTTCATACTAGTGTACGCAACACGTCAAAAATGACGGATAGATATTTAGATATGCACATATACGCACATCCATCCCCTCACCAGGGTATGGATACCCCTTCTCCCCTACCTCAGGTAGGGAGAGAGCTGAACGTGACAGAATATATATATACATATATATATATATATATATATATATATATATATATATATATATATATATATATATATATATATATGTATATATAAATACATAAAGATATGTTTATATATATATATATATATATATATATATATATATATATATATTTAAACATATTCATGTGTATATATGTATATATATTTATATATACATATATATATATATATATATATATATATATATATGTATATATAAATATATATACATATATCCATATAAATATGTTTAAATATATATATATATATATATATATATATATATATATATATATACATATATATATATACAGTATATATATATATATATATATATATATATATATATATATATCTATATATATATATACATATATATATATACAGTATATATATATATATATATATATATATATATATATATATATATATAAATGTATGTATGTATCTAGCCGAACACTTGCTATTTATTACATAGAGAAAAATTAACATCCCGACCTACATTTCCAGGTAACAGATCCTGATAACCTTAAGGTTAATCTTCTGGTTTCAACACTGAATTTATGTTCTTTTCGTCATGATTTAAGCCTACCATAGTCGTCTAGCTGTCAGGTACGGAGCTCTCTACTGAGGTTAATAGACGTTTAAAGGTTTAAAGGTCGCTCATGAATGGCAGAAGCAAGGGACAGTGGCAATGCCCAAACAGGACCATGCCCTGGAAACTAACCATGTATGTATATGATTAGCACCCAAGACCCCTCTCCACCAAAGCTAGGACCAGGGAGGGCCAGGCAATGGCTGCTGATGACTCATCAGGTAGGCTAATTGGCTCTCCAAAACTTCCCATCATTAGTTCTCAAGGAGGGTGTGATTGCAGTCTCTCCAAGAAACTATCTATAGTCAATTTCTTTTAGCAAGGCATATTTGCACCGACTCACAACGGTGCCCTTTTAGCTCGGAAAAGTTTCCTGATCGCTGATTGGTTGGACAAGATCATTCTAACCAATCAGCGATCAGGAAACTTTTCCGAGCTAAAAGGGTACCGTTGTAAGTCGGTGCAAATCTGCCTCGCTAAAAGAAATGGACTATAGTTTGAGTGGGACTCGAACCCCAGTCAAGCTTGTCGCCAGACAGGAATATTTT
>NC_090755.1:59774597-59782097 GCF_036898095.1 Palaemon carinicauda
TAATCTGAGAAGTATAAATAACTCTAATATTTACATATATATTCTTGGTAATTTCTTGTAATCACCTCGTATAGCTCAGTGGAAAGTCATTAAGAAAGAGTAGATGATATTAGGGAATTTGAAAGTGCTTTTTATGTACAAGGATGAAATAGAAGAAACAGTAGAGAGAAATAGAAATTGATAGAATGAATTAGATGATGAAATATTTGGATGATGTGTTTTACTTAAGAATGATAAATAGAAAATAGAAAGCAGAAATTAATAGAATGAATTAGATAATGAAACATTTGGTTAATGTGTTTTAACTTCGAATGATAAATAGAAGAAAATAGAAAGAAGTAGAAATTAATAGAATGAATTAGATAATGAAACGTTTAGATGATGTGTTTTACTTAAGATGGATAAATAGAAGAAAAAAGAAAGAAGCAGAAATTAATAGAATGAATTAGATAGTGAAACGTTTAGATGATGGGTTTTACCTACAAATAATAAACAAAAGAAAATAGATAGAAGCAGAAATTAATAGAATGAATTAGATAGTGAAACATTTGGTTAATGTGTTTTACTCAAGAATGATAAATAGAATAAAATAGAAAGAAGCAGAAATTAATAGAATGAATTAGTGAAACATTTAGATGATGTGTTTTACTCAAGATTGATAAATAGAAAATAGAAAGAAGCAGAAATTAATAGAATGAATTAGATAGTAAAACATTAAGATGATGTGTTTTACCTACGAATGATAAATAGAAGAAAATAGAAAGAAATAGAAATTGATAGAATAAATTAGATAATGAAACATTTAGATGATGTGTTTTACCTACAAATAATAAATAAAAGAAAATAGATAGAAGCAGAAATTAATAGAATGAATTAGGTAATGAGACATTTGGTTAATGTGTTTTACCTACGAATGATAAAGAGAAGAAAATAGAAAGAAATAGAAATTTCTAGAATAAATTAGATAATGAAACATTTAGATGATGTGTTTATTATCCAATTAAAAAATTTGAAAATTAAAAAGAAAGAATTGGAGTTTGATAAAGCGTCTGGGGGATTTTGTTTTGTATATGAATGAAGAACAAAAAAATAAAAAATTTCTAAATTAAATTTGATTATTAAATTTCTTGGGAGGAAAATAATTCTGATGAAATACAAATTAATCAAACGTGTGCCTGAGGGAAAATGATTTATTTTGAAAAATAAGAAACTACAAAAGGAAAAGGAAAGAGTAAATATGAAGGAAATTATATATTTAATAGTAAGGAAT
Organism: Palaemon carinicauda; assembly: GCF_036898095.1. Taxonomy (NCBI): domain Eukaryota; kingdom Metazoa; phylum Arthropoda; class Malacostraca; order Decapoda; family Palaemonidae; genus Palaemon; species Palaemon carinicauda. The sequence goes on from NC_090755.1 coordinate 59,775,868, forward strand.
AATTCATATTGGCTATACAGAGGAAATTGGATTAACATATTACAAAACAGTCAGATATTTCACATCACTGAATTAACAATTAAACTGAATTCTTACAAAATTAGGACTTTTTACATCAAAAATTGTATCCAATGAAAATCTGATATTTAGATCTAATGCTTGAAGAGAGAGAGAGAGAGAGACAGAGAGAGAGAGAGAGAGAGAGGGGAGATTAACAATATTTAGTTCTTCCATTTTCTATATAAGGACAGAAGGAAATATTGGAATAAACACAAAAATGACATAACGAAAGAAAACAACAGGTTAGGTAACAATAGCACCAGCTTAGCCTGGCTTTGGCAATCCCGAGCGGGAACACAGAAGCAATTCGTGAGTTCTTATTCCTCTCCTCTCAAGGAGACACTAACAGATTCCAAAAATACATTTTCACTACTTTCAGTTTGTTTTTTTAAGTTGAAGGATGTGTAAAAAGCATCATTTTTTATTTACAAATATCCCTCTTCCAATTTCGTCAAGTGGCAAAGAGGTAGACGTGATGAAAAGGGGGAAGAGAAAAGGAATAAGGAGAGGAAACGGTGGATGAAATGTGATAAGGAATAGATGGAGGGTTATAAAGGAAGTAGCGAAGATTACGAAACCTTTTTTTTTTTATTTACAACGTGGCCCTAAGAAATGAATATGCCATTCCTTCGTTATCATTGGCAGCGTTATATCTCACTAACAAGGATTGGATATCGAGCTTGGCTAGTCGATGCCGACGCCTGATTGGCTAGAAAACTAGTCGCGCTAAGAAACTAAGATTTTGATTGGCTAAAAAAAGCGTTCGTCTTTCATGGGCAAGGAGGGAATTGATCAGCCTACACCTAAGCCTACTCGCTTAGCCAATCCTCGTTCAAGAAATGGAGCCACAGAATTATCTTTATACAATAGAAGAATATGGAAATATAAATGGAATATATTATCAATATTTATAATACAGAACTCGTCCCTCGCGTTCCAGTGAGCTCGTAAGGAAAATGGTTACGGAGCAAAGGCGATGGATTCGATGTGATACTCGACTCTTTAACTGTTCTGTCTTCAGTAAATATTTTTTCTTATATTACCACTTTCTTAAATACATGAAAATATAAACTGTGTAATCCAGTAGCCAGTGGCTACATAATTTAATACAATTGTGTTCAGTAGAGTCATGTTTTTCTCTTTTTCTTTTTTTTTTCTAGCGCTGTTTTTATGCTGTGTTCAAAAGTTGGCTTCACAAAACGCCTCACAGAAATACTACGTCTCCTACAACAGTGTTCAGTAGAGTCATGTTTTTCTCTTCTTTTTTATCTAGCGCTGTTTTTATGCTTAACGTTCAAAAGTTGGCTTCATGAAACGCCTCACAGAAATACTACGTCTTCTAATAGCTCCATATTGATAGAAGAGCGTTGGCCATCTGAAAATATTAATGTCTCTTATTCCTGAAGGAAATTAGGCTTGCGAGCTCACTGGAATCCTCGCTCATGGTCAACACATAAGCTAAACAAATGTGACAAAGCGAAAGGGTTTAAGATGCCCAGTTACCGGCAGGAAAGTCTTCCTGACTTCTTGGATCCAGGATCCGGATCTTCAACGAATTTATGAAACTTAAATGTCGAATAATTCAACTAGACTAATGGTTAACCTTTCTAGGTTGAAAAAGGCTTAGTCGGATGGTTTCCCCATTGATCTAAAGAGTCAATTTCTAGCATAACAGGATCCGGATCTTCAACGAATTCATGAAATTTAAATCTCCAGTAACTTAACTAGACCAATGGTTTCTAGATTGATATAGGCTTAGCTGGATGTTTTTTCCATTGTTCTAAAAATCCAGTTTCTAGCATAATAGGATCCGGATCTTCAACGAATTTATGAAACTTAAATGTCGAATAATTCAACTAGACAAATGGTTAACCTTTCTAGATTGATATAGGTTTAGTCGGATGGTTTCCCAATTGCTCTAAAGAGACAATTTCTAGCATAATAGGATCCGGATCTTCAATGAATTCATGAAATTTAAATCTCGAGTAATTTAACTAGACCAATGGTTTCTAGATTGATATAGGCTTAGCTGGGTGGTTTTTTCATTGTTCTAAAAAGTCAATTTCTAGCATAACAGGATCCGGATCTTCAACGAATTCATGAAATTTAAATCTCGAGTAATTTAACTAGACCAATGGTTTCTAGATTGATATAGGCTTAGCTGGGTGGTTTTTCCATTGTTCTAAAAAGTCAATTTCTAGCATAACAGGATCCGGATCTTCAACGAATTCATGAAATTTAAATCTCGAGTAATTTAACTAGACCAATGGTTTCTAGATTGATATAGGCTTAATCGGATGGTTTCCCCATTGCTCTAAAGAGTTAATTTCTAGCATAACAGGATCCGGATCTTCAACGAAGTCATGAAATTTAAATCTCGAGTAATTCAACTAGACCAATGGTTAACCTTTCTAGATTGATATAGACTTAGCTGGATGTTTTTTCATTGTTCTAAAAAGCCAGTTTCTAGCATAATAGGATCCGGATCTTCAACGAATTCATGAAATTTAGATCTCGAGTAATTCAACTAGACCAATGGTTAACCTTTCTAGATTGATATAGGCCTAGCTGGATTTTTTTTCCATTGTTCTAAAAAGCCAGTTTCTAGCATAACAGGATCTGGATATTCAACGAATTCATAAATTTAAATCTCGAGTATTTCAACTAGACCAATGGTTAACCTTTCTAGATTGATATAGGCTTAGCCAGACGTTTCTTAAATTGCTCTAAAAAGTTAATTTCTAGCATAACAGGATCCGGATCTTCAACGAACTCGTGAAACTTAAATCTCGAGTAATTTATCTAGACCAATGGTTAACCATTCTAGATTGATATAGGCTTAGCTGGATGTTTTTTCCATTGTTCTGAAAAGCCAGTTTCTAGCATAACAGGATCCGGATCTTCAACGAATTCATGAAATTTAAATCTCGAGTAATTTAACTAGACCAATGGTTAACCTTTCTAGATTGATATAGGCTTAGCCAGACGTTTCTTAAATTGCTCTAAAAAGTTAATTTCTAGCATAACAGGATCCGGATCTTCAACGAACTCGTGAAACTTAAATCTCGAATAATTTAACTAGACCACTGGATAACCTTTCTAGATTGATATATGCTTAGCTGGATGGTTCTTCCATTGCTCTAAAAAGTTAATTTTTAGCATCACTGGATCCGGATCTTCAACGATCTCGTGAATCGTAAATCTCGAATAATTTATCTAGACCAATGATTCACATGTCTAGATTTATGTATGGTTTCCCCATTGCTCTTAAGCGTCAATTTCTAGCATAACAGGATCCGGATCTTCAACAAATCATGAAACGTAAATCTCGAATAATTCAACTAGATTAATGTGTCATCTTTCTAGATGTTTATTGACTTAGCCAGATGGTTCATCCTATGCTCTAAAAGGCCAATTTATACCATAACAGGATCTGGATCTTCAACGAATTTGTGAAATTCAAATCTCGAGTAATTTAACTAGACCAATGGCTAACCTTTCTAGATTAATATAGGTTCAGCTGGATGTTTTTTCCCATTGCTATTAAAAACCAAATTCTAGCATAACAGGATCCGGATCTTCTAAGAATTCGTGAAACTTAGATCTCGAGTAATTTAACTAGACCAATGGTTCACATTTCTAGACGGTTATAGGCTTAGCCAGATGGCTCTTCCATTGCTCTAAAAACCCAATTTCTAGCATAACTGGATCCGGATCTTTAACGAATTTATAAAATGTAAATCTCGAGTAATTTAACTACACCAATGGTTAACCTTTCTAGATTGATATAGGCTTAGCCAGACGTTTCTTAAATTGCTCTAAAAAGTTAATTTCTAGCATAACAGGATCCGGATCTTCAACGAACTCGTGAAACTTAAATCTCGAGTAATTTATCTAGACCAATGGTTAACCATTCTAGATTGATATAGGCTTAGCTGGATGTTTTTTCCATTGTTCTGAAAAGCCAGTTTCTAGCATAACAGGATCCGGATCTTCAACGAATTCATGAAATTTAAATCTCGAGTAATTCAACTAGACCAATGGTTAACCTTTCTAGATTGTTATAGGCTTAGCTGGATTTTTTTTTCATTGTTCTAAAAAGCCAGTTTCTAGCATAATAGGATCTGGATATTCAACGAATTCATGAAATTTAAATCTCGAGTAATTTAACTAGACCAAGGGTTTCTAGATTGATATAGGCTTAGCTGGGTGGTTTTTCCATTGTTCTAAAAATCCAGTTTCTAGCATAACAGGATCCGGATCTTTAACGAATTCATGAAATCTAAATCTCGAGTAATTTAACTAGACCAATGGTTAACCTTTCTAGCTTGATATAGGCCTAGCCAGACGTTTCTTAAATTGCTCTTAAAAGATAATTTCTAGCATAACAGGATCCGGATCTTCAACGAACTCGTGAAACTTGAATCTCGAGTAATTCAACTGGACCAATGGTTAACCTTTCTAGATTGATATAGGCCTAGCCAGATGTTTCTTAAATTGCTTTAAAAAGTTAATTTCTAGCATAACAGGACCTGGATCTTCAACGAACTCGTGAAACTTAAATCTCGAGTAATTCAACTAGACCAATGGTTCACATTTCTAGAGTGTTATAGATTTAACTGGATGGGTTTATTGTTTAAAATCAAGAGTAACAATTAAGGGAGGGTTGAAGTTCGAGCAGTTGAATAGCTATGTGGAAAGGGACTTTGAGGGGAGACAAAGAAATGCAGGAAGGCTCTACATATCGCGATTCTGGGACATATTACAGTAAATCTCTGGAAAGAGATTATTCATAGGCCGTACTTGACAAGTTTGATACCAGTTCAGCTGATTATATATATATATATATATATATATATATATATATATATATATATATATATATATATATATACCTGTATATATATATATATATATATATATATATATATATAGATATATATATATATATATATATATATATATATATATATATATATATATATATATACAGTATATATATATATATATATATATATATATATATATATATATATATATATATATATATATATATATATATACTTCACCAATTTTCATATTTTCCATGTGGTACGTTAAATTGGGAATTTTAAATCGTATGTGCAATACATACACGTGAATATTTATATATTGTATTACTTTAATTCATACAAATTTAAAAAAAAAAAAAAAAAATTTCTTTGGTATAACCTAATTTATATCTTCTTAAAAATTGCATAAATCACTGAAAGTGAAGAATATATTAATAAATAAAGCTCAAAGGTTGACCCAAAACGTGACCTCATCGAATGACCTATGAATCTCTCCTTGACCTAGACATGACCTGACTTAAAAATTAATTAATCCTACTATATATCATAATAGCGTGTATGTCCCCTGCACATTTATTTCTATCTTTTAAAATCGAAGTTTTTTTTTTCTTCGTGGGCAGTAACGAACCTTCAAACTCTGAAACGCATTCATAAAGGTTTTTTCGTTTGACGAAAAGCCTCTTTTTTGAATATGGGGGGGGGGGGGTATGGATTTGGCTGACGATAGGCGTAGGCCTTCGTGTTTGAATAGGCCTTCCTTTATGTATTTTTCATATCGTCGTCGAAGTCAATGAAAACGACAGTAATTAACAATTAAAGGTTTAAAGGCCTCTAATGAATGGCAGAGGCAAGAGACAGTGACATTGCCCTATCAAGCAAGACAATGCCCATTTTCCTTTCCGCACTGGACTATTTTCCTTGTTGGAGCCCCTGGGCCTTATAGCACCCTGCTTTTCTAACTAGGGTTGTAGCTTAGCAAGCAATAATAATAATAATAATAATAATAATAATAATAATAATAATAACAATATATTATGATCAGCGCTAAAGGCCCCTCTCCACCCAAGCTAGGACCAGGGAGGGCCAGGCAATGGCTGCTGATAACTCAGCAGATAGACCTATAAGCTCTCCCGAAACCCCCATCCTTAGCTCACAAGGATGATGAGGATGCAGAGACCAAAGGAACTAACGAGTTTGAGCGGGACTCGAACCCCAGACTGGCGATCACCAGTCAGGGACGTTACCACATCGGTCACCACAACCCTATTATTTAGGTTATCATATTTTCTCTAATAATATTTCATTTGTTTATATTTTTTTAATATTTCGACGGCGTTA
>NC_090755.1:59792097-59799597 GCF_036898095.1 Palaemon carinicauda
GTTACAACAACCATACTACGAAGACCTACAGAAAATAGTAGGATTATTTTTATTTAGTGAAACAAATATAGAAAAGAAAAAAGAAGTTTTAAATCTAATGTGGAAGAAAAGACAAAACAGTACAAGAAGATAAACGTTAGAGGCGCCGTTGTAAAGGCTATGCCTCACCTCAGAGCCTGAACGTGAACCTGAACCTGAAGGGCGAAGTAGAAAACGGTTAATAGTTATATCTGACATAGATGCAATATATTAATTGGGAAAATACTTAATATATAAGAAAGAACAAATGAGGGAAATGAGTGGAAAAGTAAGTCAGATTTCATCTTTTTATTTTCGTCTCGTTTTTGTATAAAAGAATTTTCGCGTTTTTTTTTCATTATACGCTGAAGTTTGAAATTACAATGAAATGTACACCATAATTAGAATAGCTGTTCACATGCAAGTATGGCTAGTAATATATATCAACCGAACTCAAGTGCAAACACATTCACACATTTATTATTATTATTATTATTATTATTATTACAAGCTAAGTTATAACCCTAGTTGGAAAAGCAAGATGGTTTAAGCCCAAGGGCTCCAACAGGGAAAATATGTATGTATATGTGTATACATACTTAGATACTGTACATACATACATACATACACATGAAACTACATCGATATATAATCCCTGGCCCTCCCAAGCACGGCTGAGTTAGGTTTGGTGTGGTAAATATTCTATTTTCTTTTTATACCTGGAACGCCCTTTTGAAGTTGACGTCATCACCACGGGAATATAGGCCGACAGCTTCTACAAGAACTACTAATTACGAAGAATAAAGCCTTAAAGACTTTTACTAAAGCATAAAATATTCTAAAAGAAAGAAGCTGTTAGTCCGTGCCCTTTATATTCTCGGTTGCACCTACCAAAGTCATCTGCCTACCAGGTTCAAAACTGAATGCTACTGTCTATGCCAGTTTAAAATATTTAACCCATTTTAAAATTTAACGTGGCGTAATGTAAATACTTTATCATTACCCATAAAACTGATCATTATTTGTTATAAGAGGTCTCACGAATCATCCCATTCGTATATAAGTGCTTAATCATAATAATTGATAAAAACTCTTCATAAAAACTCTAATTCTCAAAAGTACCAGCACTCATGTATTCTTTCAAGGCGGGATAAATCAAGCGGCTAATAATGACGACGATAAGATACCCGATAGACTCGATGGACCAATGGGAATGGCCGAGGAAAACTGACAACCAATCAGCGAACGTTTAACATTCTCCGCACAACCAATCAGCGAACGTTTCGCATTCTCAGCTTGCAATGTTTACAACTTAGGACGCCGTGAAACTTCTTTGATTCGTGCGTGTTCTTCTTCGTGCGTTCTTATTTCAATATTTTCGCGTGTTTTACGTATTGTTCGGTGACAGGACTGATAACTGTGATTCGTTAATATATCGTGATTTCGTCGGTGGTGGAAAATGCTCATTAAAACGCACAACGTGTGGATTATTGTCGATTTGAACGAGTGAAAACGAAATTCCCGCCCAAAATTTTCCCGGTGGGCAGCAATGTCAAGTTGATGTACACTTGGTGAGTGTTAACACTTACTTTTGTTCTCTTGTGCTCTTATATTGTTATCTTTTTTTTTAAGTTTGCTGCAAAGTTTTTAATATTTGGAAGAACGGGGGAATATTTCATGTTTACCATTGATTTTAATAAGTGTATGCAGGAATATGTACATTGTTAGGCGGCTAAGGGCTATCCTCTAATGTAAAACAAGCTATTAAATGCTTCCAGCGTTAACAGTGTTATCATCATAGAGTGATGTAGTTCTTAACTTTTATCGATATATTGACAAATAATATCAAAGTAACTCGTAATTTAATTTTTCCATCTTGAAGTAAATCGTAAAGTAATTTTGAAGTCATTATTATAGCACTTTAGTAATAGTGTTTTCCAATGTATACCAATAGGCTATAACATTGTGCCAGGAAATTTTGAATAATTATGTATTAGAGATAAGGATTTATTTCTGTATTTTCCTGTTGTCTGCGTTTATATATTCAATTTGCTATTTCCATATTCAACTTTTTATTTTACTGATTTTTTTTTTTCGATTTATGAAGCACTTACAATATAGCCGTTGGAGTTACCGTTGTAAAATGGTTATGATGTACTCTTGATCTGCATTTCATTTCATATATTTTACCGAGTTGTATGTAGGATGAAGGTTCCTTTTATAAATGTGTTTCGTATTGGGTCCTGCATCCTTATCACATTATTAGTCTACGGGACTCTACGCCATAGACCTAGATTTTTGTTTGATTTTTTTTCCGTTTATTTCATAGGCCTTTGCTTGATTTTTTTTATATATATAATTCATCAGATATTTCGTATGAGGTCCTGCATCCTTATCACATTATTAGTCTACGCCATAGACCTACTCTTTTCTGTTTCATTTTTTTTCCGTTTATTTCATAGGCCTTTGCTTGATTTTGTATATATATATATATATATATATATATATATATATATATATATATATATATATATATATATATATATATATATATATATATAATTCATCAGAAATATCTCATTTACGTATTTTAAGTTATCATTGTGAATGAAGGTGGTATTTCTCTTAACTGTTATTGGGTTTATTATTACTATTCTATTAGTAAGATTAGAACTTTATTTTTGTCAGAAGTAGGTTTAATAATTACAACTGATAAGGTTTTTTTTCATACCTTTATTCGTAGATAGAAGGATGAAGGGAATTTACTTCTCATTGTGAATAATTTATCGTAATTGTCTTGTATCAGATTTTTTTTTATAACGTCTGCTGTTGCCATATGTATCCCCTTCGTTTTTTATTTAGTAATCGATATGCCCTTGGGTATGTTTTGCTTTAAACTGTTTTCCTATGTTGTTTTTTGTCAATTGCTTGGCCTTTTTCCCCCCAATTAATACATGACATTTATTTTAGTTTAACATAACCAGTAACCGTTTTCTATTTGCATTGCTTAGACTTTGCTAGGTGTTCAACATCGCTCTCATTCGTGGTATATACTGTACTTTATAACTAGTTCTTCTACGTTGAGTGGAGACCATATAACCTTCGATACATCTTCATCTTGAAGATGTTCTCTCAAACATAAATAGCTATTTTCGTTGCCTTTCACATTAAAAAAAATCTGGATAAAGAACTAGAAAGAAAAATGCTCTGGGCATTCTATATTGCGATCTAATTTCCATAACACTGAATTTTGCAATCATATTCTATTCACATTCAGTCATACATAATTCTTCAATAGGGCAAGGTTGAAAGGAAAACAAATTAGGCCCAGACAGCTCAGTTTTAAAATCAGAGGTATAAAATATATTGTGGTATTAATATATACATTTCGCTTGTTCCGACATTTCTTCACATTTCAGTGAATCTCATTTAAACCTCCTGGAAATGGTTTAGATAAATAATTTTCTATGGAATCTCATTTGGAATTCGTTGATTAACTTCACCAGAACGTTGTTTTGATTGGTGTTCATTTATTACCTTCACCAGAAGGTTGTTTTGATAGGCGTTTATTTATTACCTTCACCAGAAGGTTGTTTTGATAGGCGTTTATTTATTACCTTTACCAGGAGGTTGTTTTGATTGGTGTTTATTACCTTCACCAGAAGGTTTTTTTGATAGCGTTTATTTATTACCTTCACCAGAAGGTTGTTTTGATAGGCGTTTATTTATTACCTTCACCAGGAGGTTGTTTTGATAGGCATTTATTTATTACCTTCACCAGAAGGATGTTTTGATAGGCATATATTTATTACCTTCACCTGAAGGGTGTTTTGATAGGCGTGTTTATTTATTACCTTCACCAGAAAGTTGTTTTGATAGGCGTTTATTTATTACCTTCACCAGAAGGTTGTTTTGATAGGAATTTATTTATTACCTTCACCAGAATGTTATTTTGATAGGCGTGTTTATTTGATACCTTCACTAGAAGTTTAATTTGATTGGCGTGTTTATTTATTACCTTCACCAGAAGGTTGTTTTGATAGGCGTTTATTTATTACCTTCACCAGAAGGGTGTTTTGATGGACGTGTTTATTTATTACCTTCACCAGAAGGTTGTTTTGATAGACGTTTATTTATCACCTTCACCATAAGGGTGTTTTGATAGGCGTGTTTATTTATTACCTTCACCAGAAGGTTGGTTTGATAGGCGTTTATCTATTACCACCAGAAGGTTGTTTTGATAGGCGTGTTTATTTACCTTCACCAGAAGGATGTTTTGATAGGCGTGTGTATTACCTACACCAGAATGTTGCTTTGATAGGCGTTTATTTATTACCTTCACCAGAAGGTTGTTTTGATAGGCGTGTTTATTTATTACCTTCACCAGAAGGTTGTATTGATTGGCGTGTTTATTTATTAACTTCACCAGAAGGTTGTTTTGGTAGGCGTTTATTTATTACCTTCACCAGAAGGGTGTTTTGATAGACGTGTTTATTTATTACCTTCAACAGAAGGTTGTTTAGATAGGCGTTTATTTATTACCTTCACCAGGAGAGCGTTTTGATAGACGTGTTTATTTATTACCTTCACCAGAAGGTTGTTTTGATAGGCGTTTAAATATTACCTTTACCAGAAGGATGTTTTGAAAGGCGTTTATTTATTACATTCACCAGAAGGTTATGTCTTATAGCCGTTTATTCATTTATTTATATTTATTTATTTGTAATTAGCATAACTCAGAAAGTATGCGACCGAATCCCGGGAAATTTGGTGGGATGATTGACCATTATCCAAGGTCAATTTGATTAGGTTCTGGAAGTTGTTGTGTCAAAGGTTAAGGTAACGAAATTTGATTAGATTCTGGAAGTGATTGTGTGAAAGGTTAAGGTAACGAAAAGGTAAAAAACGTCTTTTTGCTATATCGTGGTTAATTTTTATCCAATTTGCTTTAAACTGTAGCCAAAATGGGCATATTTCAGTTGCCTAGCCTGTGATTTGGGAGTGATTGGGTCAAAGGTCAAGGTAAAAGAAATTCTTTTTGTCATATCGTGGTAAATTGTTATCCGATTTGTATGAAACTAGTGTTAAAATGTGTATAATTCAATTGCATATCTCGTGATATACACATGATCAAGGTCACAAAAAGATGAAAAATGAAATTTTGCTATATCGTGGTCAATTTTTATCTAGTTTGCAAGAAACTATTGCCAATATGTGCATAATTCAATTGCCTGTCTTGTGATATATAAGATGATACAAGGTCAAGGTCATAAACAGGTTAAAAACGTCTCTTTGCTATTTTGTAGTAAATTTTTATCCGATTTGCATAAAATTAGTGCAAAAATGTCATTTTATACCAGTCCAGATCCGCAAACTTTCTTAATTCGTCAATCCATCGTATTCTCTTCCTTGATCTGTTTCTTTTGCAGTCTCTAGGGACCAATTTTGTTATTCTTGATGTTCATCTATTATCTGTAATTCTCATTATATGTTCTGCCTATGTGAATTTCTTTTTCTTATATGTTGTTAGAATATCCTCTACTTTAGTTTGCGCTCGCATCCATGTTGCTCATTTTCTATCTCTTATTGTCATTCCCATCGTTATTCTTTCTATAGCTCTCTGAGTTGTAACTAGCTAATATTCTAAGGCTCCAAATTTCTGATGCATAATTTGTGTGTATATATACTGTATATACATTTTAGGCAATGGCCTTAGTGGCCCCAACTGCTTACACAGGAATACTGATATTTACGTAGTTTCTTTCGATTCAGCGGCGTGAATCTTTAGTTAAAAAAGGTCGTCTTTCACTTATATTTATTTTATCACTACAGCACTATTTCGACAATACTTTGTCTTTATTAAGTACTTATTTATTAATTTTAGTATTAGTTACTTTTATATATATAAGGGTTTAACTAAGATTACTATTAATACTCTTAAATATATTTCAAAGATTGTAAGAATATTAAAAATTAGAAATTTTCTAATTGAAATATTTCAGAAATTTCACAGATCCTATGAAGATTAAAAAAAGGAAATTGACTGAGTATATGCATGAATATACAGTAGTCACATATACAGTATACCCACACAGATAACGCATGCACCACAACAGGTCAGGTGGTGAACATTGTTCTGCTATCAGGGTCATCATATCGTCTTAGTATTGTCGAAACAGTTCTGCAGTGATGAAATAAATGAAATGGAATAAATGCCCTTTCTTTAACCAGGGGCTCACTCCGGAAAACCTGAATATATTATGTAAATACGGGGATTCTTATAGGAAACACGTAGATGTCTCAAGGGGATTTTTCATTTAATGCAGATTTCACCAGAGAAATATATATATGTATATATATATATATATATATATATATATATATATATATATATATACAGTATATATATATATATATATATATATATATATATATATATATATATATATCATTTATTTATATATATACTGTATATATATATATATATATATATATATATATATATATATATATACATATATACATATATATATATATATATATATATATATATATATACACACACACATATATATATATATATATATATATATATATATATATATATATATATATATATATATACACACACACACATATATATATATATATATATATATATATATATATATATATATATATATATATATGTATATTTACACAGTCGTTGCAAAAGTAACAAAATAGTTTTTCGTTCTATCAATTCTATTTTTACAATTATATTTCCCTTCTATTTCACTACACAGGTACCTGTTTCGCCAAATAAATCCACTCCACATTTTAATGATTAGTATAATTACAGCCTTGGCTATAAGATGCCATGTTAACATAGAAACTTGGCTGTAAATTTATGTCTCGAGAGTCTCATGGAGAAGCCTGTCTATATTTGTCTGGTGATATTTTTCTAATTGAAAATGCTGGTAAACATTGTTTTCTTTTCTGGATTAGTTACATACTGTGAAATTTAGGTAATGCTGAAGTAGATTCTCTTCTCTTGATCGGATACATGTTGTTATTTTGAAATTGTTTTATAGAGGTACCTCTTTGCTTATTCGTAATGTATATGTATTTAAATATTGTTGAAGAAATCCCTTTAAGACATTTTTGAATGCTGATGACTAAAACACTGATAGATCGATCCTTTTTGTTCTGGACTCACCCTAGGGGTTAGTGCTATCAGAGCACCTTGGCACCTTAGGGCTGATTCACACCTGACACTCACGCTCACGCCCAAGTCACGGTCAAGCTCTCACTCAGCTCATTTTACTGGTGTGTTCACATATGCCGCTCAAGCTCTCCTGAGCTCAGTTTGTTTTGTGTTGGCATTGGTGAACCATGTGTGATTTTTCGCCTCTAGAATTAGCGGGTATAGCCATAGCGCTGGATGAGGAAGAGGGAGGAGATTTTGGGTGCATCCTATGCTAGTTAAGAGTGAAGGAGAAT
>NC_090755.1:59804597-59815987 GCF_036898095.1 Palaemon carinicauda
TACATTCCTACACATTCTAGTAAAAATACATTAAATATCACTGATATCTTCATGCGGCCCTCTCCTAGACATTAACCTTTTTTTTGCAAACTGAGGAATCTGGAAGTTGCATGTTTATGCGCTGAATATATATATATATATATATATATATATAGTATATATATATATATATATATATATATATATATATATATATACATACATACATTGCGTAAAGCTCACTGGGACATGTAATGATCAGATAAAAAGAAGTGGTTTTGGGGTTTTCTTTGCATCTCTCTCTCTCTCTCTCTCTCTCTCTCTCTCTCTCTCTCTCTCTCTCTCTCTCTCTCTCTCTCTCTCTCTCTCTCTCTATATATATATATATATATATGTGTGTATATATATATATATATATATATATATGTGTGTATATATATATATATATATATATATATATATATATATATATATACTGTATGTTTATGTATGTGTATTCACCAGTGACAATTTGGACGACCATCTGTATGTTGTCATCATGCTGTCTTGAAGAAGACAGAACGAGTATGGTCTAAATTCCAAAGAAGGCCATAGCTATGTTTCCTGAAGTAAAATACATTGCATAGATTGGTGAATGCGGTGGGCATTTGGAGAAGATGGTCAGGAAACTGTTTTCCTCAATACTATACAGTATTCTCGAAGTTTTAGTCCAGCTGTTACCAAGTTGTGGAATGATCTTCCTAATCGGGTTGTTGAATCAGTAGAACTTCAAAAGTTCAAAGTAGGAGCAAATGTTTTTATGTTGACCAGGCTGACCTGAGTCTTTTTATTGTTCATATATGACATATCTGTTTTTGACATTGTTAATAGTTTATATAGGTCATATCTGTTTTGACGCTGTTACTGTTTTTAGAATGATATATTGTTAATTTATTCTCATCATTTATTTATTTCCTTATTTCCTTTCCTCACTGGGCTATATTTCCCTGTTGGAGCCCTTGGGCTTATAGCATCTTGCTTTTCCAACTAGGGTTGTAGCTTGGCTAAAAATAATAATAATAATAATAATAATAATAATAATGAATATGGGAATATGTATCTTAGTGGGTGCTAAGCATCCTTATGTTCGTAAGTTTTCATCCCAGCTCCTAAAAAGTGAACTCGCGCACTTATCTGGCAAATGGCGAACCTTTTTTTCTCATTTACCGTCAAGCTTCGGTATTCACTTACTGCCTCTGTTCTCCTTTAATATTAATCTGCTTTATCTTTTACTTCTTTTCCCCATCTTTTTAGTTTTTGCTACGTATGAGCTATATAAATATGTTAGCCTTGCTTATGTATAGTTAAATTATTATTGATTTTGTTTAATCCCGTGTCGTTAGTGTCTCACTGGATTTACATTCACGGGAAAGTAATCCTAAAGGTTCCATGCATGTTTTGAAGTCATTTCCTCTCTTCTGTGAGAACAAACAAAAACAATTCTTTATTCATTTGTTTGTTTAAGATCAACACGGAGAGCTTGAACCCCTCAAAATAAAAGCGAATCCCCTTCTTTAGTTTTCTTGAGAATACTTTCCTTTTCTCTCGTGATTTCCATTCCCACTTCTTCCTTTTCGCTTTTCTCTCGTGATTTCCATTCCCACTTCTTCCTTTTCGCTGTTCTCTCGTGATTTCCATTCCCACTTCTTCCTTTTCGCTTTTCTCTCGTGATTTCCATTCCCACTTCTTCCTTTACGCTTCTCTCTCGTGATTTCCATTCCCACTTCTTCCTCTTCGCTTCTCTCTCGTGATTTCCATTCCCACTTCTTCCTTTTCGCTTCTCTCTCGTGATTTCCATTCCCACTCCTTCCTCTTCGCTTCTCTCTCGTGATTCCCATTCCCACTTCTTCCTTTTCGCTTTTCTCTCGTGATTTCCATTCCCACTTCTTCCTTTTCGCTTTTCTCTCGTGATTTCCATTCCCACTTCTTCCTTTTCGCTTTTCTCTCGTGATTTCCATTCCCACTTCTTCCTTTTCGCTTTTCTCTCGTGATTTCCATTCCCACTTCTTCCTTTTCCCTTTTCTCTCGTGATTTCCATTCCCACTTCTTCCTTTTCGCTTTTCTCTCGTGATTTCCATTCCCACTCCTTCCTTTTCGCTTTTCTCTCGTGATTTCCATTCCCACTTCTTCCTTTTCGCTTTTCTCTCGTGATTTCCATTCCCACTTCTTCCTTTTCGCTTTACTCTCGTGATTTCCATTCCCACTTCTTCCTTTTCGCTTTTCTCTCGTGATTTCCATTCCCACTTCTTCCTTTTCGCTTTTCTCTCGTGATTTCCATTCCCACTTCTTCCTTTTCGCTTTTCTCTCGTGATTTCCATTCCCACTTCTTCCCTTTCGCTTTTCTCTCGTGATTTCCATTCCCACTTCTTCCCTTTCGCTTTTCTCTCGTGATTTCCATTCCCACTTCTTCCTTTTCGCTTTTCTCTCGTGATTTCCATTCCCACTTCTTCCTTTTCGCTTTTCTCTCGTGATTTCCATTCCCACTTCTTCCTTTTCGCTTGGCAAGGAATCTGGCCCACAGAAATTGAATCTCCTGTTCTATTTCGGTGGTCTTCTCTGGCCCCTATGGTGAAATAGAAGACGAGACATAAATAAAGCTTCGGCGAGTCTTACTATCGCTCAAACCTGAGATGGATTTTCAATGGGGTAGTTTCTGTTTTCGAGAGAGAGAGAGAGAGAGAGAGAGAGAGAGAGAGAGAGAGAGAGAGAGAGAGAGAGAGAGAGAGATAACTATTTTTATTAGATACGGATGATTATTATTATTATTAGCCAAGCCACAACCCTAGTTTGAAAAGCAGTATGCTATAAGCCCAAGGGCTCCAATAGTGAGGATATGAAATAAGGAAATAAAGTGCAAGACAAATAATGAACGATCAAATTAATATATTTTAAGAAAAGTAACAACATTAGAATAATCTTTCATATACAGTATAAACTAAAGAAATTAAGATATATCTCTCATATATGAATTATTAAAAGAAACTTATGGCAATCTGTTCTACATAAAAACATTCGCTCCAAGTTTTAACTTTTGAAGAAACAATTGAGAAAGGTAGGACTTAGAAAGTCTAGATGAGTATCGAGATTGGAAGCAGCATCCCTTAATTCTTTTTCCCTCCCTTTATTTTTTCTCATCAGGTCAGACCATTTCTCTCATTCCTCTCGTTATCTTCTTCCAATCTTTAACCTCATTCCTTATCTTGACCCTTCAACTCTTGCTTTCACCATCCACCCTCACCGCTTTGATAGACCTACGCTTATCTCTTTATGTGACCTTCCTCCCTCATCATCTGCTTATTTGACCTCCTTTCAGCTACTAGTTTTATCTTTCCTTGCTTCATATTATTGCTCGACCCCCTCCTCACAGCTACTTGTTTGATCTCATCCCCTCGTTTGATCTTCATCCTCTTCTTGTTTGACTTATTCCCCTTCTATTTGTTTGACTACCCCCTAGCCTGTTGTTTGACTCATTCCCATATTCACTTTGTCCTGCATGTTACTTTTCCGACTTCTTATTTTTTTTCTATTGTTTCCTAATCTCTTGGAACCCTTTTATCATCTCGTGTTGACCTCTTCTCTTATTTATTTGTTTGATTGCCCCCTTTTTCTCCTAACACGTCCTTCCCCCCTCGACTCATTGTTTGAACCTCATGCTCTCAACTTATTTGACCCCATGCCCTCAACTTGTTTGATCCCATGGCATCAACTTGTTTGACCACATGCTCTCAACTTGTTTGACCCCATGCTCTCAACTTGTTTGATCCCATTCCATTAACTAGTTTGACCCCATGCTCTTAATGTGTTTGATCCCATGGCATTACTTGTTCAACCCCATGTTCTCAACTTGTTTGATCCCATGCCATACACTTATTTAATCCCATGCCCTCAACTAGTTTGACCCCTGCTCTCAACTTGTTTAACCCCATGCCTCAACTAGTTTGACCCCATGCCATCAACTAGTTTGATCCCCTGCCCTCAACTTGTCAGACCCCATGCCTTTACTTGTTTGACCCCATGCCCTAAACTAGTTTGACCAGATGCCCTCTACTAGTTTGACCCCATGCCATCAACTTGTTTGACCCCATGCCCTCAACTAGTTTGACCAGATGCCCTCAACTAGTTTGACTCCATGCCATCAACTTGTTTAACCCCATGCCATCAACTTGTTTAACCCCATGCCCTAAACTTGTTTGACCCTATGCCCTAAACTAATTGGACCCCATGCCCTCAACTAGTTTGACCCCATGCCCTCAGTTCGTTTGACCGCATGCCCTCAACTAGTTTGACCCCTTGCCCTCAACTTGTTTGATCCCATGCCCTCAACTAGTTTGACCCCATGCCCTCAATTTGTTTGACCCCATGCCCTCAATTTGTTTGACCCCATGCCCTAAACTTGTTTGACCATTACCCTTAATTTGTTTGACCCCATGCCCGAAACTTGTTTGACCCTATGCCCTCAACTAGTTTGACCTCCTGCAATTCATCACCTTGCACTTACTTGTTTCCCAGTTATCTTTTCTCTCTTTCTCTTTCTCTTCTGTCTTGGAGATCATTTTTCTCCCACCCCCCATTACAAACACCCAAGGCCTTCTGCATCAGTAGGAAGAATATTTCTGCTCTGTTTTATGGCTCAAGGTTTTACCTGGGACCAACTTTACAAACCAAGATCACTTTAAAATATATTTTGCACAATATTTAGGGAGAATAAAATCTCTGAATATGATGAAGTTTGAGGAGTGTCTGTGTAAAACGCAGTTGGTTAATTTTCATCACATCAAGATCTTTAATGAGTCAGAGATTTATTTTTATATTCACATACTATTGCGTGCATATGCAACCACAATTACAACAAATGCAGCTGTTTCTAGTCCACTGCAGGATAAAGGCCTCAGGCATTTCAATTCATGTCTGAGGTTTGACCAGTTTTCGTCACCAAGCTTGTCAATGCCGATTGGTGTTTGTGAGAGATTTTCGTCTGATCGCTCACAGCAAACCAACCTAGAACGAGTGGCCTTGACTAGTACAGTATTACTGATCATGGCAATACGCATACCTTTCACCTCGTTAAGGTATTCTCTCTCTCTCTCTCTCTCTCTCTCCTCTCTCTCTCTCTCTCTCTCTCTCTCTCTCTCTCTCTCTCTCTCTCTCTCTATATATATATATATATATATATATATATATAAATCTGTGTGTGTTTTGTGTTTATTGTTATTAGGACGTATTCAGTCACGTTAAACTACATCACCAGCAAAACGCATTTCGAATAACAGAGGCAAATTTGCATTTACCACAAGATGCTTCGAACACACGTCCACCTTTCACCAAAACTCAGTTTGGGATCCCTTTTCCATCGTCAGCAGGGCTTTAGAATTAATGTTACAAGAATCCGGATGAGTTCAAAATGCCATTTCGAAATTACATTTGACTCCTGTAATACTTCATTTGTATCGTAAAACCGATGACTTTTGTCTATCCAATTCTCGTTATAGTTTCATCTCAATTTTAAAGGTTTAAAGGTCGCCCATGAATGGCAGAGACAATGCTCTAGAGACTGACCTTATATATACATATGATCAGCGCCCAAGCCTTCCCTCTTCTCTCAAGCTAGGACCAGGTAGGGACAGTCAATGGCTGTTTATGACTCAGCAATTAGAGCTATAGAGACAATGCCATAGAGACTGACCACATATATACATATGATCAGCGCCCAAGCCCCCTCTCCCCTCAAGGTAGGACCAGGTAGGGCTAGGCAATGGCTGCTGATGACTCAGCAGGTAGAGCTATAGAGACAATGGCCTAGAGACTGACCTCATATATACATATGATCAGCGCCCAAGCCTTCCCTCTTCTCTCAAGCTAGGACCAGGTAGGGACAGTCAATGGCTGTTGATGACTCAGCAGGTAGAGCTATAGAGACAATGCTCTAGAGACTGACCACATATATACATATGATCAGCGCCCAAGCCTTCCCTCTCCCCTGAAGGTAGGACCAGGTAGGGCTAGGCAATGGTTGTTTGATGACTCAGCCGGCAGAGCTATAGGCTCCCCCAAAGCCCCCATCCTTTGCTCACAAGGATAGTGAGGTTGCAAACACCTCAAGAAACTATCGAGGTATAGTGAGTCTCGAACCCTAGTCCACCAGAACACTGGGGAGGGACGCTTCCAATAGGCCGCCACAACCCTATTATTATTATTATTATTATTATTTTTATTATTATTATTATTATTATTATTGTTATTGTTATTTCATCTTTATTATCGTTGATGTTATCAGTTATCTTACATACCTGCCGTAATTTTCCAAGGTAATAAAAGAGAGGGTCGAAACGACAATTCCCCACCACTGATTTGTTATGTACCGTACCAAAGCATTGGACCAATATACACATTTCTTGCATATCTACGATATGGGACGGTGGTGAAAGCGTCTGTTCCCCGTCTGGATAATAGCATTAAAGGATTTTAAAGGATTTAAGAATTTTATTAACTCTAGCGTCCCTTCTCAGAGTACATTACAAAATATACAAAATTACAATTTGACTTGCACTGCTAAACAGGAAGTTTATTTCCCGTTCACGATCTGACTTTAAAGGCCGCTCATCAATGGTAGAGGCAAGGGACAGTGGTAATGCCCTAGCTAACAGAACAATGCAAAAGCCCCCATCTCCACCCATGCTAGGACCAGGGAGGGTCGGCAATGGCTGTTGATGATTCAGCAGGTAGGTCTATAGGCTCCTCCAAAGCCACACCTCATCCTAACGTCACAAGGATGGTCAGGTTGTAGACACTACAAGAAACTATCGAATATGAGTAGGTCTCGAACCCCAATCCGGGAGATCGCTAGGCACGTTTTCAGTAGTTCACCACAACCCAGATTTTTTTTTTTATTTTCCAGTAGTTCACCACATCCCAGAATTTTTTTTTATTTTTCAGTAGTTCACCACAACCCAGAATTTTTTTTTTATTTTTCAGTAGTTCACCCACAACCCAGAATTTTTTTTTATTTTTCAGTAGTTCACCACAACCCAGAATTTTTTTTTTTATTTTTCAGTAGTTCACCACAACCCAGAATTTTTTTTTATTTTTCAGTAGTTCACCACAACCCAGAATTTTTTTTTATTTTTCAGTAGTTCACCACAACCCAGAATTTTTTTTTTTATTTTTCAGTAGTTCACCACAACCCAGAATTTTTTTTAAATTTTTCAGTAGTTCACCACAACCCAGAATTTTTTTTTATTTTTCAGTAGTTCACCACAACCCAGAATTTATTTTTTTATTTTTCAGTAGTTCACCACAACCCAGAATTTTTTATTATTTTTCAGTAGTTCACCACAACCCAGATTTTTATTTTTATTTTTCAGTAGTTCACCACAACCCAGAATTTTTATTTTTATTTTGCAGTAGTTCACCACAACCCAGAATTTTTTTTTATTTTTCAGTAGTTCACCACAACCCAGAATGTTTTTTCTATTTTTCAGTAGTTCACCACAACCCAGAATTTTTTTTTATTTTTCAGTAGTTCACCACAACCCAGATTTTTATTTTTATTTTTCAGTAGTTCACCACAACCCAGAATTTTTATTTTTATTTTTCAGTAGTTCACCACAACCCAGAATTTTTTTTTTATTTTTCAGTAGTTCACCACAACCCAGAATTTTTTTTCTATTTTTCAGTAGTTCACCACAACCCAGAATTTTTTTTTATTTTTCAGTAGTTCACCACAACCCAGAATTTTTTTTTATTTTTCAGTAGTTCACCACAACCCAGAATTTTTTTTTATTTGTATATTGCTTTTCATGCAGTAGAATTATCTTAAGTTTATTAAAAAGCAGTTTAATATAGATTTTTTATGTTTACCTTGTTTCTTATCTTATTAATTCATATTCCACTTTGAACAATTTCAACCAGGTTACGATATGAACAGTACGTCTTTACGCAAGAAAAGTGAATTATGTCTCTTATATTGACTTACATTTATTATTATTACTAGTACTTGCTAAGCTACAACCCTAGTTGGAAAAGCAGGATGCTACAAGCTCAGTGAGGAAAGGAAATGTACTACAAGAGAATTTTAAAAAATAACATTAAAATAAATAGATCACGTAAACTATAAAAACTTCAAAATAAGAGGAAGAGAAATAAGTCAGAATAGTGTGCTCAAGCGTACCCTCAAGCAAGAGAACTCTAACCCAAGACATTGGATTCCTTTGGAAGGAGTCCTCAGGGATTGAATTGGATTTAAATATATCGAAGAAATCCGTAGTTTTCTTCAACGTATTCTGGATCTAATTCCTTTCTCCTTTAAAGAGGCAAAAAGAGATAAAGTGTTTATTCAATTATCTATTTATATAAAAATATGCGTGGAGTAGAGCGAGAGATTTCAAACTAAAAACGTGATTCTTTTATTTTTCTCTTCAAGTATTTTTGTTGGGATATTTTCACGTTGTGTTTATGTTTCGTATTTATATTTCATTAGTCCCTATATATGGCATTGAACCGCGCCGAAGTTGAAATAGAAAACGGAATGAAAAAAAAAAAAACCTGATTAGTAATATAGAAATAATCTTTTAAGAATCCTTGAATTTCCGAGGGCATCTCCCCTCCTCGCAACAATCCTTGATATCGATTCCCCCACCCTCACTCCCTTCACAGCTCTCCTTCATGCTCGTATATTCCAGCGGAATCATAATTGCAGCATTGTATTCACAGAAGTGACTCGAACGCAGATCATTTTGCAACTGGCACATTCCAGAATCACTTCAACGTCTGAAACTAAATTTAAGATTTCGTGTTATTTAAGATCCTGGCTACGTTGTAGAAACCGTATGGCCTGGACCAATACCACTATTATATCATTAGTTTACGCGACCCGTCAATGTGAAGGCTAAATATTTACATAGATGTGCTCATACGTACGCACACACGCCAGGGTATGACTACTCTCTCCCGTACCCGAGGGATGGGGAGAGACGGAGTAATTATACGTCTGGCAATGCCTCTTTGCGTGACCGGAAATATATATATATATATATATATATATATATATTTATATATGTATATATATATATATATATATATATATATATATATATATATATATATATTTATGTATATATATACATATAAATTGAATGTTCCGTTTAACAATATTTTCTTGCGTTTTGTCTCCATTAATCCTTATCTGTCATACTACTGCACACAATAATTCTGAAGTATATAACTTCAGGTATCTGTCTGCTGTTCCTCTTCCATCCGCTCACGCCCAATATAAAGCAAGTTCACCCAAATGAATGTCTCTACAATGCAACTGACAGAAAGATCCAGCTGCTAATTATTGGAGAGAGAGAGAGAGAGAGAGAGAGAGAGAGAGAGAGAGAGAGAGAGAGAGAGAGAGAGAGAGAGAGAGAGAGAGAGATTATGAAGAAATGCTTTTCCATATACGTTTAATTGTGTAGATAAATACATCTTGATAATTATTCATAAAACAGTTATACATGAGTGCGGTTGCGATTTCAAATTCCATCCAGGGATAATAGATTCCTCAGAAATACGTTCTTGGTATCCTTGTGACATAGAGATGGTACAGTTATAAATTTACGATTATTATTATTATTATTATTATTATTATTATTATTATTATTATTATTATTATTATTACTTGATAAGCTACAACCCTATTTGGAAAAGCAGGATGCTATAAGCCCAAGGGCTCCAACGGGGAAAATAGCTCAGTGATGAAAGGAAATAAGGAAATAAACTACAAGTGAAGTACGGTAATTAACAATCACAATAAAATATTTTAAGAACAGTAATAACATTAAGATAATTCTTTCACATATAAACTAATAAAAGTTCAAAAACAAGAGGAAGAGAAATAAGATAGAATAGTGTGCCTGAGTGTACCCTCAAGCAAGAGAACTCTACCCCAAGACTGTGGAAGACCATGGTACATAGGTTATGGCACCGCCCAGGACTAGAGAACAATGGTTTGATTTTGGAGTGTCCTCCTACAAGAGTTCCTTACCTTAGCAAAAGATTCTCTTCTACCCTTACCAAGAGGAAAGTAGCCACTGACCAATTACAGTGCAGTAGTTAAACCCCTGAGCAAAGAAAAACTGTTTGGTAATCCGATTGTTGTCAGGTGTATGAGGACGGATGAGAATATGTAAACAATACGCCAGACTATTCGGTGCATGTGTAGGCAAAGGGAAAATTAGCCGTAACCAGAGAGAAAGATCCAATGTAGTACTGTCTGGCCAGTCAAAGGACCCAATGACTTTCTGGCGGTAGTATCTCTAGGACTAAAGTTGTTCCCAGAGAGTTGCTTACAAATCCATCTAAGAGGTTAATTGGCTCTGTAGTAGAGTGGTACAGTTGCTTACAAATCCATCTAAGAGGTTAATTGGCTCTGTAGTAGAGTGGTACAGTTGCTTACAAATCCATCTATGAGGTTAATTGGCTCTGTAGTAGAGTGGTACAGTTGCTTACAAATCCATCTAAGAGGTTAATTGGCTCTGTAGTAGAGTGGTACAGTTGCTTACAAATCCATCTAAGAGGTTAATTGGCTCTGTAGTAGAGTGGTACAGTTGCTTATAAATCCATCTAAGAGGTTAATTGGCTCTGTAGTAGAGTGGTACAGTTCTAAGCTAACGATTTCTGGGACAAAAGTTGATACCCAGACTGTTGCTTACGAATCCATCCAAGAGGTTTATTGGGAATATCAGATATGAAAGCTACGACTTCGTATCCATCCGTCATTTCCACTTTGTCACGTCAAGAGGCTCGTTGACTATTGGCATCTCTGTCTCTCTTCTGCTTTGGGATGTATTGACAGACCGTTTGGTGCTTGGGAAGGGGGAAAAGGTGGGGTTGGAAGGGGGGGGGGGTTGAGTGAGAAGAGAACCTTTGTCGTTGATAGCTAGAGATATTGTTATTGTTTTTTCTTTCTCTAGGCTTTTGCAATTGCTTTGTTTTAATTAGTTGATAAATACCCCCCCCCTCTCTCTCTCTCTCTCTCTCTCTCTCTCTCTCTCTCTCTCTCTCTCTCTCTGTGCACTATTTCAATTTTGAAGTTGTCGTCATTGAATAGACTGAATTTCTTTATGTTTAAGCATTATGATCTCTCTCTCTCTCTCTCTCTCTCTCTCTCTCTCTCTCTCTCTCTCTCTCTCTCCTCTCTCTCTCTCCCAAAGAGCAAGTGGAGCCTCTGCAGATGGACTAATAAGTCTTTGAGACATCCAAATTCTTGTAACTTCTTGTAATACACATTCTCTCTCTCTCTCTCTCTCTCTCTCCTCTCTCTCTCTCTCTCTGGACTATTTCGATGTTTCTCGTGTTAGTATAGACTGAAGCATTTCTGTATCTTTATATTT
>NC_090755.1:59816487-59821487 GCF_036898095.1 Palaemon carinicauda
TCAAATAATCTTTCTGTAATCTAATCATATGACCTCAACTCTCTTTCATTCAAATAATCTTTCTGTAATCTAATCATATGACCTTAACTCTCTTTCATTCAAATAATCTTTATGCAATCTAATCATATGACCTTAACTCTCTTTCATTCACATAATCTTTCTGTAATCTAATCATATGACCTCAACTCTCTTTCATTCAAATAATCTTTCTGTAATCTAATCATATGACCTTAACTGTCTTTCATTCAAATAATCTTTATATAATCTAATCATATGACCTCAACTCTCTTTCCTTCAAATAATTTTTCTGTAATCTAATCATGATCTTAACTCTCTTTCATTCACATAATCTTTCTGTAATCTAATCATATGACCTCAACTCTCTTTCATTCAAATAA
Source organism: Palaemon carinicauda (assembly GCF_036898095.1). NCBI lineage: Eukaryota > Metazoa > Arthropoda > Malacostraca > Decapoda > Palaemonidae > Palaemon > Palaemon carinicauda. The sequence continues at coordinate 59,816,886 of NC_090755.1, forward strand.
TCTTTATGTAATCTAATCATGACCTTAACTCTCTTTCATTTAAATAATCTTTCTGTAATCTAATCATGACCTTAACTCTCTTTCATTCACATAATCTTTCTGTAATCTAATCATATGACCTTAACTCTCTTTCATTCAAATAATCTTTCTGTAATCTAATCATATGACCTTAACTCTCTTTCATTCAAATAATCTGTCTGTAATCTAATCATATGGCCTCAACTCTCTTTCATTTAAATAATCTTTCTGTAATCTAATCATATGACCTCAACTCTCTTTCATTCAAATAATCTTTCGGTAATCTAATCATATGACCTCAACTCTCTTTCATTCAAATAATCTTTCTGTAATCTAATCATATGACCTTAACTCTTTCATTCAAATAATCTGTCTGTAATCTAATCATATGACCTCAACTCTCTTTCATTTAAATAATCTTTCTGTAATCTAATCATATGACCTCAACTCTCTTTCATTCAAATAATCTTTCTGTAATCTAATCATATGACCTCAACTCTCTTTCATTCAAATAATCTTTCTGTAATCTAATCATATGCCTTAACTCTCTTTCATTCAAATAATCTTTCTGTAATCTAATCATATGACCTTAACTCTCTTTCATTCAAATAATCTTTATATAATCTAATCATGACCTCAACTCTCTTTCATTCAAATAATCTTTCGGTAATCTAATCATATGACCTCAACTCTCTTTCATTCAAATAATCTTTCTGTAATCTAATCATATGACCTTAACTCTTTCATTCAAATAATCTGTCTGTAATCTAATCATATGACCTCAACTCTCTTTCATTTAAATAATCTTTCTGTAATCTAATCATATGACCTTAACTCTCTTTCATTCAAATAATCTGTCTGTAATCTAATCATATGACCTCAACTCTCTTTCATTTAAATAATCTTTCTGTAATCTAATCATATGACCTCAACTCTCTTTCATTCAAATAATCTTTCTGTAATCTAATCATATGACCTCAACTCTCTTTCATTCAAACAATCTTTCTGTAATCTAATCATATAACCTTAACTCTCATTCAAATAATCTTTCTGTAATCTAATCATGACCTTAACTCTCTTTCATTCAAATAATCTTTCTGTAATCTAATCATGACCTTAACTCTCTTTCATTCACATAATCTTTCAGTAATCTAATCATATGACCTCAACTCTTTTTCATTTAAATAATCTTTCTGTAATCTAATCATATGACCTTAACTCTCTTTCATTCAAATAATCTTCCTGTAATCTAATCATATGACCTTAACTCTCATTCAAATAATCTTTCTGTAATCTAATCATATGACCTCAACTCTCTTTCATTCAAATAATCTTTCTGTAATCTAATCATATGACCTTAACTCTCTTTCATTCAAATAATCTTTATGCAATCTAATCATATGACCTTAACTCTCTTTCGTTCACATAATCTTTCTGTAATCTAATCATATGACCTCAACTCTCTTTCATTCAAATAATCTTTCTGTAATCTAATCATATGACCTTAACTCTCTTTCATTCAAATAATCTTTATATAATCTAATCATATGACCTCAACTCTCTTTCATTCAAATAATTTTTCTGTAATCTAATCATGATCTTAACTCTCTTTCATTCACATAATCTTTCTGTAATCTAATCATATGACCTCAACTCTCTTTCATTCAAATAATCTTTATGTAATCTAATCATGACCTTAACTCTCTTTCATTTAAATAATCTTTCTGTAATCTAATCATGACCTTAACTCTCTTTCATTCACATAATCTTTCTGTAATCTAATCATATGACCTTAACTCTCTTTCATTCAAATAATCTTTCTGTAATCTAATCATATGACCTTAACTCTCTTTCATTCAAATAATCTGTCTGTAATATAATCATATGGCCTCAACTCTCTTTCATTTAAATAATCTTTCTGTAATCTAATCATATGACCTCAACTCTCTTTCATTCAAATAATCTTTCGGTAATCTAATCATATGACCTCAACTCTCTTTCATTCAAATAATCTTTCTGTAATCTAATCATATGACCTTAACTCTTTCATTCAAATAATCTGTCTGTAATCTAATCATATGACCTCAACTCTCTTTCATTTAAATAATCTTTCTGTAATCTAATCATATGACCTCAACACTCTTTCATTCAAATAATCTTTCTGTAATCTAATCATATGACCTCAACTCTCTTTCATTCAAATAATCTTTCTGTAATCTAATCATATGCCTTAACTCTCTTTCATTCAAATAATCTTTCTGTAATCTAATCATATGACCTTAACTCTCTTTCATTCAAATAATCTTTATATAATCTAATCATGACCTCAACTCTCTTTCATTCAAATAATCTTTATATAATCTAATCATATGACCTCAACTCTCTTTCATTCAAATAATCTTTCTGTAATCTAATCATCTGACCTTAACTCTTTCATTCAAATAATCTGTCTGTAATCTAATCATATGACCTCAACTCTCTTTCATTTAAATAATCTTTCTGTAATCTAATCATATGACCTCAACTCTCTTTCATTCAAATAATCTTTCTGTAATCTAATCATATGACCTCAACTCTCTTTCATTCAAATAATCTTTCTGTAATCTAATCATATGCCTTAACTCTCTTTCATTCAAATAATCTTTCTGTAATCTAATCATATGACCTTAACTCTCTTTCATTCAAATAATCTTTATATAATCTAATCATGACCTTAACTCTCTTTCATTTAAATAATCTTCCTGTAATCTAATCATATGACCTTAACTCTCATTCAAATAATCTTTCTGTAATCTAATCATATGACCTCAACTCTCTTTCATTCAATTAATCTTTCTGTAATCTAATCATATGACCTCAACTCTCTTTCATTCAAATAATCTTTCTGTAATCTAATCATATGACCTTAACTCTCTTTTCATTCAAATAATCTTTATGTAATCTAATCATGACCTTAACTCTCTTTCATTCAAATAATCTTTCTGTAATCTAATCATATGACCTCAACTCTCTTACATTTAAATAATCTTTCTGTAATCTAATCATATGACCTTAACTCTCTTTCTTTCAAATAATCTTCCTGTAATCTAATCATATGACCTTAACTCTCATTCAAATAATCTTTCTGTAATCTAATCATATGACCTCAACTCTCTTTCATTCAAATAATCTTTCTGTAATCTAATCATGACCTTAACTCTCTTTCATTCACATAATCTTTCTGCAATCTAATCATATGACCTTAACTCTCTTCATTCAAATAATCTTTTTGTAATCTAATCATATGACCTCAACTCTCTTTCATTCAAATAATCTTTCTGCAATCTAATCATATGACCTCAACTCTCTTTCATTTAAAAAATCTTTCTGCAATCTAATCATATGACCTCAACTCTCTTTCATTTAAATAATCTTTCTGTAATCTAATCATATGACCTCAACTCTCTTTCATTCAAATAATCTTTCTGCAATCTAATCATATGACCTCAACTCTCTTTCATTCAAATAATCTTTCTGTAATCTAATCATATGACCTCAACTCTCTTTCATTCAAATAATCTTGTTGTAATCTAATCATATGACCTTAACTCTCATTCAAATAATCTTGTTGTAATCTAATCATATGACCTTAACTCTCATTCAAATAATCTTTCTGTAATCTAATCATATGACCTCAACTCTCTTTCATTCAAATAATCTTTCTGTAATCTAATCATATGACCTTAACTCTCTTTCATTCAAATAATCTTTCTGCAATCTAATCATATGACCTTAACTCTCTTTCATTCAAATAATCTTTCTGTAATCTAATCATATGACCTTAACTCTCTTTCATTCAAATAATCTTTCTGTAATCTAATCATATGACCTCAACTCTCTTTCATTCAAATAATCTTTCTGTAATCTAATCATATGACCTCAACTCTCATTCAAATAATCTTTCTGTAATCTAATCATATGACCTCAACTCTCTTTCATTCAAATAATCTTTCTGTAATCTAATCATATGACCTCAACTCTCTTTCATTCAAATAATCTTTCTGTAATCTAATCATATGACCTCAACTCTCTTTCATTCAAATAATCTTTCTGTAATCTAATCATATGACCTCAACTCTCTTTCATTTAAATAATCTTTCTGTAATCTAATCATATGACCTCAACTCTCTTTCATTCAAATAATCTTGCTGTAATCTAATCATATGACCTCAACTCTCTTTCATTCAAATAATCTTTCTGTAATCTAATCATATGACCTTAACTCTTTCATTCAAATAATCTGTCTGTAATCTAATCATATGACCTCAACTCTCTTTCATTTAAATAATCTTTCTGTAATCTAATCATATGACCTCAACTCTCTTTCATTCAAATAATCTTTCTGTAATCTAATCATATGACCTCAACTCTCTTTCATTCAAATAATCTTTCTGTAATCTAATCATATGCCTTAACTCTCTTTCATTCAAATAATCTTTCTGTAATCTAATCATATGACCTTAACTCTTTCATTCAAATAATCTGTCTGTAATCTAATCATATGACCTCAACTCTCTTTCATTTAAATAATCTTTCTGTAATCTA
>NC_090755.1:59836527-59841527 GCF_036898095.1 Palaemon carinicauda
ATGATTTAGTTGCCTCTAGGGTCATTGACCTTTTAAACCAATCCCCATTATGTTCATTTTTTTCTCAGTTTTTCAAAATTGTCTTTTGGTTCATGGCGCTGAGTTGTTTTATTGATTTGATAGTCTTTAGGCTCCTTGATTTCTGATGATAATGTCAAATAAAGACAAGAATAATTTTTTTCTTTTACTGATTCAATCAACTACCTTTAGAGACAACTTTCCAAAGGAAAAATGAAATTGATAATTCCGAATTCTGCTTTTACATATTGCATCAACTTCCCATCAAGATAAGAAAAATGAATGATTTAGCTTCCTTAAAAATGATACTTATGATATTGCTTTCGAGAAGTTTACCTGTATATCTCTAATTTTACATGAAGATAAATCACTCAAGCATCCAATTCCATCATTAGCCAAAGTTGTGATATTTTCCTTAGGGTCATGCAGGGTTGCCAGGTTGGCCTTTTTTGGGCCAAAAAACCCTCTAAATTTGTCCCTTTTTTCGTGCTAAATACCTAAATTTGGCCTTTTTGAAATTAGTTAGCCTTAAATGCTATATTTTCGGCCTTTTTCTATTCGATTGGCCTTTTAAAGCTGCAGTTGATCAGACGTTGGCCTTTTTTCACTTGGAAAACCTGGCAACCCTGGGGTCATGACCTCTTGAGGAAGCAAATCGTTCAGTACACTCATATGGCCGACTTGTGAACGTACCTGGCAGTGTACCCTCTGGGGCAGTCAACGTTGACTGCCGCCTGGAAAAGGATTGCCCACACCATCCACAGAGTCCTCAGGAGGGAGAACCGATGGTTATTGGGAGCTGCCAGCTGAAAGTAGAAGAGAGGTCAAGGTCAGATTGTCAAAGATTAAAGGAAGGTTATTCAGCTTGAAGAAAGGTCAAGTTCAAATATTTGAAGTTTAAAGGTCGATTATGGGTATTTGAGTATTATTTGAATGAGAGTTAAGGTCATATGATTAGATGGCAGAAAGATTATTTGAATGAAAGAGAGTTAAGGTCATATGATTAGATTACAGAAAGATTATTTGAATGAAAGAGAGTTAAGGTCATATGATTAGATGGCAGAAAGATTATTTGAATGAAAGAGAGTTAAGGTCATATGATTAGATTACAGAGAGATTATTTTAATGAAAGAGAGTTAAGGTCATATGATTAGATGGCAGAAAGATTATTTGAATGAAAGAGAGTTAAGGTCATATGATTAGATTACAGAAAGATTATTTGAATGAAAGAGAGTTAAGGTCATATGATTAGATGGCAGAAAGATTATTTGAATGAAAGAGAGTTAAGGTCATATGATTAGATTACAGAAAGATTATTTGAATGAAAGAGAATTAAGGTCATATGATTAGATTACAGAAAGATTATTTGAATAAAAGTCAAGATCATATATTAGATTACAGAAAACTCATTTGATTAAAAATGTGTTCAAGGTCAATTGGCCAAAGATCAAAGGTCGTTGTTTAGAAGCCCTGCAACTGAGTGCCACTGGATAAATCAAATTTCGAATTTCGTGGAAGAAATTAGAGCTTCAATGATAGCAGGAGTAATATATGGCAAATTATAAACGACTATATACGTTATTTTATAAACCACGCTGCACAAAACTTTATACAGTATCAAGCTTGTCTATGAATTAGACATTCATTTAAAAAGAAACGCCTGCTTAGAAAAGAAACGTCTTATATGGCAAATTCGAAACTACGATATATGTTATTTTATAAACCATGCTACAAAAATTTGATGTAGTATCAAGCTTGTCTACGAATTAGACATTCATTTAAAAAGAAATGTTTGTTAAGAAAAGAAACTCTTTAGCGTTTACCTTCATATTATAACCAGAGGGATTTATATTTTATAAAGTATGATGTAAAAACTTGATGCTGCATCAAGCTTGTCTATGAATTAGACATTCATTTAAAAAGAAACGTTTGTTTGGAAAAGAAACGCTTGTTTGGAAAAACGTTTGTTTAGAAAAGAAACGTTTGTTTGGAAAAGAAACGTTTGTTTAGAAAAGAACGTTTGTTTAGAAAAGAAACGTCTGTTTAGAAAAGAAACGTTTGTGTAGAAAAAAAACGTTTGTTTGGAAAAGGTCTGTTTAGAAAAGAAACGTTTGTTTAGAAAAGAAACGTTTGTTAAGAAAAGAAACGTTTGTTTGGAAAAGAAACGTTTGTTTAGAAAAGAAACGTTTGTTTAGAAAAGAAACGTATGTTTAGAAAAGAAACGTCAGTTTAGAAAAGAAACGTTTGTTTAGAAAAGAAACGTTTGTTTAGAAAAGAAACGTTTGTTTAGAAAAGAAACGATTGTTTAGAAAAGAAACGTTTGTTTAGAAAAGAAACGTTTGTTTAGAAAAGAAACGTTTCGAAAAGAAAAAAATTATTCAAAAATAAACGTTTGCTTAGTAAAGAAACTATTTATCGTTTACCTTCATATTATAACCAGAGGGACTCAGCCATTCAAAGAGGAAGATAGACACGGCTGCAACCTGAATGGCCACCAGGGCTACCAACATCCACGAGGCAGTGTCGAAGGGTTCTGTTGGTGTGGGAAAAAGAGAGAAATAAAAAACAATAGTTATAAACAGATTTGCAAATAGGTACAGTGGATATACATTGCGCTGAAGGTTGAAAATTGAATGAATAAAAACTAAGGGTAAATCTTATCACGCCATAAGGAATATCTTGCTAATTACATACACAATAAGGAATATCTTGCTTATTACATACACATATATATGTGTGTATATATATATATATATATATATATATATATATATATATATATATATATATATATATATATATACATATGTCATATATATATATATATATATATATATATATATATATACATTTACATATGTAAATATATATATATATATATATATATATTATATATATATATATGTATGTATATATATATATATATGTGTGTGTGTGTATATATATATATATATATATATATATATACATTTACATATGTAAATATATATATATATATATATATATATGTATATATATATATATATATATATATATATATATATACATCATATATCTTTCCGGTTGTGCTCAGCGGCAATGCCAGACATATAGCTAATTACCCTGTTTTTCCCGTCCCTTTTGTAGGGGAAGAGGGAATTGTCATACTGTGGTGAGAGGGGTTGTAGTTAGAAAAAAGGGAAGCGGTGTGAAGGGTAGAATCTGTGTGTGAGTGTGTTTGTGTGCATGTGCCTATCTATCTAAATATTTAAACGTCATTTTTGACGGGTCGGGTACACAGGCTGTTTTGATTTATTATTATTGGCATCACTGGAATGAGGTTCATTGATGTTGGTAGAAGTAACCTATTACACATATAAGAAAATGTTTTTCTTTGGACTTCACCTCTATCTGAAGTCATATTTTATCATTTATACTGGCGTCGCATTGCCGAAGGTCGTCGAAGCCAGTCCCTCTGAAATAACAAACATGACCCTCGAATAGGGTTTGGTTGAATAAATAATGGAATCACGGAAGATGGTAGAGAATTCCATTGTCTGGAATGTGATGAATTGATCGGGCTGATTGACTCTCGAGTTAGTGACCTCCGCTTCTTCACTATGGAATTTTAAAGCTTGTCATATACAATCAGCACGGTGTTTATATTATTATTATTATTATTATTATTATTATTATTATTACTAGCCAAGCTACAACCCTAGTTGGAAAAGCAAGATGCTATAAGCCCAAGGGCTCCAACAGGGAAAAATAGCCTAGTGAAGAAAGGAAATAAGGAAATAAATAAATGATGAGAATAAATTAACAATATATCATTCTAAGAACAGTAACAGCGTCAAAACAGATATGTCCTATATAAACTATTAACAACGTCAAAACAGATATGTCATATATAAACTATATGATAAAAATGTTTCTAGGATGAATCTAGCTCGCAGACACCCACCCCACCAAGAAAAAAAAAAATTAGATAAAAGAAGCTCTTTTAACACGTGAATTTGATAGGTTGAAAAGGCTGATTGACTCTCGAGTTAGTGATTTCTGCTTCTTCACCATAGAATTTTAAAGCTTGTTGCATATCCAGATATAATAACAATGTTTCTACAATGAAGCTATCTCTCAGACAACACCCCCCCCCCTTCCGCACCCCCCAAAATGAATAAAAGAAGCGCTTGGAACAAATTAGACTTTGGGAAGGGTCAAACAAAAGCGAATAGAAATACAAGAGTTAGACAATAAACAAAAGGGTGATGGAAATCGTGTAAGTGTAGGCTGAATTGAAAGGAGGTCGAAAACAGCTGGGAAAAAGGGGAAACTCTGTTAAAGGGAAAATAACAAAGGGATGGAATAAACTTTGGAATAGCATGAATTTAGAGAGAGAAAGAGAGAGAGAGAGAGAGAGAGAGAGAGAGAGAGAGAGAGAGAGAGAGAGAGAGAGAGAATGCCCGTTGTGTTATGCGATGGTTAAAGAAGTGAATAGTTCTTGAGATTTTGGCAACTTTGGAAGTGTTTCAAAACGGTCGAATATATACGCATAAGTTATATGGACCATATATATATATATATATATATATATATATATATATATATATATGGAGCAAATGTTTTTATGTTGACAAGGCTGACATGAGTCTTTTTATAGTTTATATATGACATATCTGTTTTTGACGTTGTTAATAATTTATATAGTACATATCTGTTTTGACGCTGTTACTGTTTTTAGAATGATATTTTGTTAATTTACACTCATCATTTATTTATTTCCTTATTTCATTATCTCACTGGGCTATTTTTCCCTGTTGGAGCCTTTGGGCTTATAGCATCTTGCTTTTCCAACTAGGGTTGTAGCTTGGCTAGTAATAATAATAATAATAATAATAATAATAATAATTGCTTAGCTACAAACCTAGTTGGAAAAACAGCATGCTATATACCCAGGGGCCCCAACAGGGAAAATAGCCCAGTGAGGAAAGGAAACAAGGAAA
>NC_090755.1:59846527-59854027 GCF_036898095.1 Palaemon carinicauda
TCTGCCATTCATGAGCAGCCTTTATAACTTTATACTATTTGGTGTCATATTATGATGGAATTTAAATATCCATCATTGTGATATGCTTTGGGACATTAAATTCTCTATCTCTGACATTTGCTTCAGGTCATATACTCAGTCGTTGATATATACGGTAATTGAAAATTAACAGATCCCCTTCGCTGATATTTTATTCTTCTTGCTCATTATCATATATCTAGTGTGTGTGACCCGTCAAATTGACGGCTAATGATTTAGATAATTATGTTTACACAAGCACACGCACCCCCTCTCTCCAGTGTATAACTACTCTCTCTCCCCCCTACCTGAGGGACGGGGAGAGCTGAACGTGACAGGAAGGAAATATTTGCATGTGTGTGTGTATATATATACTTATGTATGTATATGTATATATATATTTATATATATATATGTATATATATATATGTATATATATATTTATATATATTTATTTATATATATATATATATATATATATATATATATATATATATATATATATATACTGTGTATATATATATATATATATATATATATAGCCTATATATATGTATATATATGTATATATATGTTTAAATATATATATATATATATATATATATATATATATATATATATATATATATAGCCAGATATTTCCTCTTTATTATATTGGGGAAATTCAAATCCACTGATGCTGATTACTTAAGATTATAAATAAATATATTACGAATCACTATCTATTCTTGAATAATAACTTAGAAGAAGCTAGTTTTAATTTTCCTGTAGCACAAGAGGCCAAGAGAATAGCTGCTTTAAGGTCAGAGGTCATAGTGTCCACAATGGTGTGACACGAATGAGCTTCCTTTTTATAAACTTCGTTGTTTCTCCACTGAAAATAAAGTGGATGGGTTAATTTTTAGAAAAAACAAATATATGTGTGTGGCTTGTATATGTATAGTACAAACATACAAACGTACATATATACAGTATATATATATATATATATATATATATATATATATATTTTATATATATATATATATATATATATATATATATATATATATATGCAATGCATGTAGATATATTGTTATGTGTATATATATATATATATATATATATATATATATATATATGTATATACTGTATATTATATATATATATATATAATTTATGGTAATGTATATATATATATATAGTTATGTATATATATATATATATATATATATATATATATATATATATATATATATATATTTATGATAAAGTTTTGCACATTTAGACGTGTTTTTCATATTCAAATAAGCCAGATATTTTTGATACATTAATGAATCCTTGTGTGTTCTTATGTGTGTATATATATCTAAATAGTGTAGTTTCATTTTTGACGGGTCGCGTACATTAATAGAGAATATTTGTGAAACTGGAAGGTTGCACCTTTCTGTTGCTCCCTCTCCCCCTCCCCAATTAAAGGGGCGAAGGGCGTGTTATAGAAAAATATATGGATATCTGCTGCATGGAAGCTAAATCTGGATGTTGAATGTAAATGAGAGAAAAGAGTTGGAAATAGCTGGAAATTAATACCTTCGTGAGTGTGTGTGCGTGTGTGTGTTTTTTTTTTTTTTTTTTTTTTTTTTTTTTTTTTTTTTTTGAAAGGGAAAAGATGAACCAATGATCAAAGGTTTAAAGGCTGCATATGAATGGTAGAGGCAAGGGACAGTTACAATGCCCTAGCTAGTACGAAAATATCTTAGAGACTGACCAAATATACAAATTATTAGCGCCTAAACCCCCTCTCCACCCACGCTAGGACCAAGGAGGGCCAGGCAATGTCTTTTGGTGACTCAACAGGTGGTGTCACTATTATTATTATTATTATTATTATTATTATTATTATTATTATTATTATTATTACAATCCAAGCTACAGCCCTAGTTGGAAAAGCAAGATGCTATAAGTCCATGGGCTCCAACGAGGAAAAATAGCCCAGTGGGGTAAGGTAATAAGGAAACAAATAAGCTACAAGATAAATAATAATTAATCAAAATGAAATAGTTCAAGAACAGTAACAACATTAAATTAGATCTTTTTATTTATAAACTATAAAAACTTCAAAACAAACAAGAGGAAGAAAAATAGATAAAAGAGCGTGCCTGAGTGAACCCTCAAGCAAGAGAACTCTAATCCAAGACAGTGGAAGGTCATGGTACAGATGCTATGGACTAGAGAACAATGAGTGGGTCAATGTCAAATGTCCATTTGTTTCATTTTTTTTTTTTTTTGTAAGATTTTATAGCATTTTCAATATCATATGTGCATTTTTTTTCTAAGAATTTATAACCTTTTCAATATTAAATATCCTTTTTTCTTTTTTTTTTTTTTTTAATTTCTAAGAATATATAACCATTTCAATATCAAATGTCTATTTTTTTTTCTTTTTTTCTAAGAATTTATAACTTTTTCAATATCAAATGTCCATTTTTTTTTCTAAGAATTTATTAACAAATGTCGAGAGTATTGTGAAAATTCCCGTCTCGCTTTTATTTTTATTTTAGAGTCATATTATGGTGTACTCAGAAATATTTGCCAATTCAAGATCTCTAATTGTTTTTGTTGAACAGGCTAACATAAGGCTTTTTATAGTTTATATATTAAACATCTGTTTTGATATTGTTACTGTTTATAGAATATTTTATTCTAATTGTTCATTATTCATTACCATTCTTGTACCATTTATATCCTTATTTCCTTTCCTCTCTGGGCTATTTTTCCCTGTTGGAGCCCTTGGGCTTATAGCATCCTGCTTTTCCAACTAGGGTTGTAACTTAGCTAATAATAATAATAATAATAATAATATAATACAGAAGTTTGTTTTGTTAAATTCCACGCTCAATAATGCATTTTATATTCAAATTAGAAAAAAAATGTAATTAAAGAATTTGTCCAGCTTTTCATTTAGTATTATATCTATTATGTATATTCCGATTTATATAAAAAGCCATTGTTAACAGGAACATAATGAGTCTATTCTTAACACAAACTGGTCGAACAAAAGTCTAAGAGTCCAGGGATCCCCAACCTATTTATTCCTATGTACCCTTTAGGAATTTTTATAGATTCCTGTGTAACCTTAAAACTGATTATGAAGAAGAGGAACAATTAATTGATATTGATATAAGTTTATTCAATATCAATGCACATTGCTTCATGTATTGTGCAGTAATGGCTATTTTCTCAGATCCAAAGTACCCCCTGAAGAGTAAAATTATACCACTGGGGATATATGTACCCCAGGTTGGGAATCCCTGGTCTAGACAGTTGTTTGATTATAATAAAAATTGGTGTTGAGTCTTCGGACAAAAGGTGGATATGGTGAAAATGGGCCGCCAATTTTGTTCAGTTTTTGTTCATTCGGTCAATGGAGATGAATCTTGTCGGCCAGTCTATGGTCAGCTCGTCAATGTGGAAACCAAAGTCGGTCAGTCTTCAGTCTGTCAGTCATTGTGGAGGAAAGTGGTTGTTCAGTTTTTGATCACTTAGTCATTGAGAATTTTTGGTGACTCCTCGTTTAGTTAATGAATATGGTGAAAACTGGTTTAAAGGTCGCTCATGAATGGCAGAGGCAAGGGACAGTGACATTGCCCTATCAAGCAGGACTATGCCTTAGGGACTGACCATATATACATATGATCAGTACTCAAGTCCCCTCTCCACCCAAGTTAGGACCAAGGAGAGCCCAACAATGGCTGCTGATGACTCAACAGATAGACATATAGGCTCCCCCAAACCCCCATCCTTAGGTTACAAGGATGGTGAGGATGTAGCGGCCAAAGGAACTGATGAGTTTGAGATGGTCTGGAACCCCAGTCTGGTGATCACCAGTCATGGACGTTACCACATCGGCCACCACTAGACTTTACCGTGTTCAGCCAGTCTTTCATTGTGTACAAAAATAGTACACAATGGTCAATGTCGGAAAAACTGGGGAGTAGTCTTCAATCAGTCTTAGACCAGTCAGTCTGTGTGTATATAGAAAGTAGTTCAGTGTTCAGTCTTGGTTCAATTGGTCAGTTGTGGATAAAAACAGTCTATCAATGTTCAGTCACTCTCTCGATGTGGCTAAGAATGGTCAGTCAGTCTTTGTTCGATTAGTCAATGTGGACAAAATTTGATGGCCTGTCTTCAGTCAGTTTCTCGATGCGGACAAAAATAATCAGCCAGTCTTAAATGGTCAGTCAACTTTCAATCAGTCTGTCAATGTGACAAAAATATTCGGCCAGTGTTTGTTCAATCAGTCAGTTTGTTTAAAAAAATTTCAGTCAGATTTTCAAGGCGGAACCAAAATGATTGATGAATACAATTGTGAAACAAATATGTATCTTGTAATAACAATATTAGGGAGCCGAAGTCTGACGTCACATTACCACGAGCTGGTTCGCTACTGCTTTAGGTGCTCATAGATCTAGGAACTTGCCATTGTTCTAACACAGCCACCTTTTAACTTGACTTTTCCAGTCATTATACAATTTGAATAGGAAAACGACAGTATGGAATCTGAATTATAGTGTTGTTTTTTAACACACTTTATGTATATTTTGTCATCAGAGAAGTAGTAAATTCATTGCACTATGCTGAAAGTAACCATCCCATACAAGGATCCTTCTGAAGTGTTTAAGCTTGAACTAGAGTGGTCGTTGCCATGGTAACTGACGTCATGACTTCGGGTCCCTATTGGATAATCACAAAAATAATCTCCAAGACAATAGATATTCAAATATGAAATAGCCTAATTACCTCCGCCAACGAAGTTGGAAGAAGGTTATGTTTTACGTTTGTGCATTTGTTTATGTGTTCGTTAGTGAACACCTTCCTGACCACAATTTTAATCGTAGAGTAATGAAACTTGCAGGGATTATCTGTTATATAAAAAGATGGAAATGATTAAATTTTGGAAGGTCAAGGTCAAAGGTCAAGGAAAATGACCAATTCACGTAATCAGCCATAAGTTAGGACATCGTTGTCACAGAGACTTCAAACTTTGTTCATATTTGAGTGTATTAAAATCCACACCAATTATTACATGTTAGGGTCAAAGGTCAAATCCGAGTCAATTTAATTTGCCAATCTATTAGATACAAATAGCTATAAAATATTACTAATTAGAAAGTCTCGGGTATCCGATAAAAATTCAGTTTAACTAATTAGCTAATCTCTCGGTTATCCCATTAAAGATCATGGTAACCAATCAATGATTTTTGGAAATATTGCATAAAACAGTTACCAATGTTTTCATTATCTATTCAACCATTATTAATTAATTATTCCAGCCCTCCTCACTTGTTCAATTGACCAAATAAAAAATTCCTAATGTAGGCAATTACAAACTGATTAACCAGTGTTAAATATACCAAAACTACGGCTAAATATTTATATAGATATGGATATGCATTCGCACACGCAAACACACACACGCAAATGCAACTTTTCCCACCCCCTCCCACCTTCCTAACTACAACCCACTAGTTAGGCAATTTAGTGAGAAAGTGTGGTCTCCGGGTTTAACTCTCGGGGTACTCCCTTCTTACCTGTGTATGACTACTCCTTCTCCCCCCTGAGCGTGACAAGATATATATATATATATATATATATATTTATATATATATATATATATATATATATATATATATATATATGTTTAGATATATACAGTATATAAATTTATATATACTGTACAGTATATACGCACACACACACACACATATATATATATATGTATATATATATATATATATATATATATATATATAGAGAGAGAGAGAGAGAGAGAGAGAGAGAGAGAGAGAGAGAGAGAGAGAGAGAGAGAGAGAGAGAGAGAGAGAGAGAGCCAGCCACATGCTCTTTATTATGTAGGGGAGATTAGTGGCTGCTTAAACATTCTCGGAAACTACAGTTAATAACGAACCACTAGGTGACTGTAATAATCCTTCTTTGCAAGGATTAGTTACACAATATTAATCAATAAATCACCTTTGGTCATAACTTCATCTTAATTTTATATATAATATTTTATGTATGTTTTTATTGATAAAATAAACTTTTGTAATTAACTTTTTATCAATTGAATGATCATCACTGGCAATATATTCTTGTTAACCAAATTCTTAACTTTGGTTGGCTTTTTTGTTAATCAAATCATTAACTTTGGCTGAACTCTTTTGTTACTTGAATAATTAATTTTGGCTGAACCGTTTTGTTAATGAAATTATTAACTTTGGCAGAACCCTTTTCTTAATCGAATAATTAATTTTGGCTGAACTGTTTTGTTAATTGAATAATTATTTATGTTCACACACACACACACACATATATATATATATATATATATATATATATATATATATATATATATATATATATATATACTGTATATCTATATGTATTCATATTTACTCAATTAATTGATATATATATGTAAATGTATTTGTATATATATATGTATATATATATATACTGTATATATATATATATATATATATATATATATATATATATATATGTGTGTATATATGTATGTATATGTAAATACACACTTGCGTACGCACACACACATACATACATACATACATACATACATACATACATACATACCTTCATGTTATCAATTATAATTATATTTAGACATTCGTACATAAATTCACGTATACAGTACTCACTATCTTAAATGCAGTCAATAAAAGAATGCCAATATTGATGTAACCTATTCCTATGACAGACATTTGAAACCTTTTAAACTAGAAAAACACTGTGAGAGTGCAGGCCTCCGCCACGGCAGCTTATGTCTCGAAACCACCTTGGCTTAGGGTTAATTCGATCGACCTTTTGCTCGGCCTTGATCTTGACTTTTGACTTACGACTTTCAAAATTGAATCACTTCCACGTCTCAACATGACAATTATTCTCTGATAGTTTTCCTACTCTATGAGTACAATTGTGGCCAGGAACTTGTCCACAAACAAATAGACAAACGGTGGCAAAAATATAACCACCTCCCACTTTCTTTGGCAGAGGTAGTAAACGATTTAAAGTCTTCATTCAAATCTATTTTTGTTGGGAGATGCGATAACGAATTTTGTTTATGTAAAAGAAAAGCAGAAATATTCTCCTATAATTGTCTCTTCTTCTTCCCCACCATTATCCCTATGTTATGGGGTCGGTTACCTGATGCGCCCTCTACAAAGCCTTATATCAAATGCATCCTTTCCACCAAACCTCTTTTTATCATCCTTCTCCAAATCTCGCCATCTAATTTTCTAACCACCTCTTGATCTCTCCACCCTTATACCTTAAGCCAGATTGACACTCCCACGAATTTGTGGCATGCATTGTCATGACTCGAGTCATGAACTGGCGTGAACTCGTCGTGAACTGGCGTGAAGTGTTCGTAAACCCGTCGTGACATCGTGGCATTTCGTGACGAGAATTTTGAAATGTTCAAAA
>NC_090755.1:59871527-59889027 GCF_036898095.1 Palaemon carinicauda
AGAATTTAAATAAAAAAAAAAACGGCGGTTGAGTAAATAAATTCAGTAGATATAAACACATGAACAAGTTAGATAATATTCGGCTCTTATTCCTGGAGCTTATGAAAAGGTAAAACAAAACCTCGAAGCCATTTATTAATGATGGAATCGATATTCGAACCTAAGACCTTTTAGAATTCGAGATTTCTATTTCATTCGAACCTTACATTAATGATAGAATTGATATTCGAACCTAAGACCTTTTAGAATTCGAGATTTCTATTGCATTCGAACCTTACATTAATGATAGAATTGATATTCGAACCTATGACCTTTTAGAATTCGAGATTTCAATTTCGTTCGAACCTCATATGACGCTGAATCTTACATTGTTAAGTAACATTTTCGACGAGTAATCTCATATAAGAAACTCTCATTGAACATAAATCATTTTCATAAATTGAAGAGACTCTTTAGCTGTGGTAAGCAGCTCTTCTAGGAGAAGGACACTCAAAAATCAAACCATTGTTCCCTAGTCTTGGGAAGTGCCATAGCCTCTGTACCATGGTTTTCCACTTTCTGTGGTTTAGAGTTCTCTTGCTTGAGGGTACACTCGGGCACGCTATTCTATCTTGTTTCTCTATATATGAAAGATCTGATTTAATATTGTTACTGTTCTTGAAATATTTTATTTTGACTTCATTCCTTTTCTGTAGTTTATTCATTTCCTTGTTTCCTTTCCTCACTGGGTTATTTTTTCCCTGTTGGAGAGCTTGGGCTTGTAGCATTTTGCTTTTCCAACTAGGGTTGTAGCTTAGCATGTAATAATAATAATAATAATAATAATAATAATAATAATAATAATAATAATGATAATAATAATAGTTACCATATGAAAAAGAAAAGTCACAGATGAAAAATAACTTCATTACGATTCCGAATGGGCAAAAATCTCTCGAAGAATTTCACATTAAAATCATGTTTTAACAAATTCATTTAGTTATGAATCTCATTAACCATACGAGACTGGAATTTCAGCTCCAAAGAATCTTGTTGAAATCAAATCATAACAACATTCTTTAATTAAGATTAGAAGAAGCTTGTGGTTGAGAGAGAGAGAGAGAGAGAGAGAGAGAGAGAGAGAGAGAGAGAGAGAGAGAGAGGAGAGAGAGAGAGAGAGTAGAATAAAGAACACACACTATAAAACCTTTACAATTAATTTAGAGTATTTACCGAGAATATGAAATGCTAAGAAAATAGAAGTAATGAATAATAAAAGTAGAGAGAGGGAGAGAAGGTAGGTTCAAAGTAAAAGTAAAATGAAAAAAAGTGAAAACCTTTAATAGTAAAATTCAACTTATTTAATGTGAATATGAAATGCTAAGAGAATGAAGGTAACGAAGAATAAAAGTAGAGAGAGAGAGAGAGAGAGAGAGAGAGAGAGAGAGAGAGAGAGAGAGAGAGAGAGAGAGAGAGAACCTTTGTTGTACCTTAGGATATTTACTGAAAATATGGAATGCTAAGAGAGTGGAGGTAATGAAGGATAAAAGTAGAGAGAGTAAGTGAATTAAAAAAGAAAGTTCTGCAAACTTGTTTCTAATAATAGTTTTTTTTTCCATCATTACAAGTCTGAATACAAATAGTTTCATAGGTACATAAAGGTTTAAAGGCCACTCATGAATGGCAGAGGCAAGGGACAGTGACATTACCCTTTCAAGCAAGACAATGTCCTAGAGACTGACCATATATATCAGCACCCAAGATCCCTTTCCACCCAAGCTAGGACAAAGGAGGGCCTGTCAATGGCTGCTGATGACTCAGCAGGTAGACCCTCCCCCCCTCATTTTTAGCTGACAAGGAAGGTGAGGTTTCAGCGACCAAAGAAACTAACGAGTTTGAGCGGGGCTCGAACCAGTCAGGGACGTTATCACATCGGCCACCACAACCCTAAAGCATCAAACTTGTAATACAGCATTTTTGAGTCTTGAGTTTTTTCTTCCTTCATTATAAATAGATAAAAAGAAGAAAAAACAAAGCTTTAAGGAGAGAATGGGGGAAAATGTTGAATTAATGTTATTCTTGCTGTCTGAGACCTTATGAATGAATTTACATTCTTCTAAACTAAATTCGTTGGCATTTTATTATTATTATTATTATTATTATTATTATTATTATTATTATTATTATTATTACCAGCCAAGCTACAACCCCAGTTGGAAAAGCAAGATGCTATAAGCCTAATGGCTCCAATAGGGAAAAATAGCCCAGTGAGGAAAGGAAATAAGGAAATAAATAAATGATGAGAATAAATTAACAATAAATCATTCTAAAAACAGTAACAACGTAAAAACAGATATGTCCTATATAAACTATTAACAACGTTCTAGAAAATAAGATTTTTCTTTAATCTTTAACAATACTTCTCTATAGAGGTCCTTTTAACGTTTAGTAAGTTTTTAGATTTTATTTACATATTTAGTGTTTATATTACCCTTTTTTCACGTTTTTTCACGTACTTTCCAGTTTGAGTAAAAGTTTGCAATCCTGTATTAGATATGCTTTAATGTGTATTTTTACATATGCTTCATCGGTATCTGCTTTTGATATTCGCTTTTTTTTATTTGAATATAATAAGGCTACAAATATCTTTTCATCGGTCATGAAGACATTTCACTTAAGGGGTCATCAAACTCAAGGTCTTGATTCGTAACCCAAATAGAGTCTAAAATGACATTCAATTGAATGGATTCAAGTAATTCACAAATCAATGTCTTTTCGTTGCTTTTAAAACAGATGTCTCGTGTCTAGGAAATCTGAGGTCTTTAGTGTCTATACTCAATTTTCTTTAATGAGGTGCATTTTCACTGACTCGCAGCGGTGTTCTTTTAGCTCGGAAAAGTTTCCTGCTATCTGATTGGTGAGAATTGTCTTGTCCAACCCATCAGCGAGCAGGAAACTTTTTTCGAGTTAAAAGGGCACCCCTGCGAGTCGTTGCAAATCTGCCTCACTAAAAGAAATTGACTATACTCAAAATAGTCGTTCGGTGACTCTTAAAACATAATCCTTCAGTGGCAATCAAAGAATAAGTATGTTGTAATATAAGAAAAGTTGTTTGTGCTGCTCAAAAAACAAAACCATTATAGTCCTTCTAAACAACACTTTGAAAAACCGTAATTTTAATCGGAAATTCTCCGTAGAAATATACTGTTCTCAACCGTATTTCAGTAAAATACAGGCGACCGTAATTTTACCTCACATTGTTATTATCTTTAACAGGTTTGTGACCGTAGTATCACCCTTTTACGTCAATATATCCGTTTATAAAACGGTAAAAATCCTGGGATAAATGTTGCCTGACATTTACAGTTTTTTTTTTTTTAAAGCAAATTTTTAACAGTGAATGACTCTTACTACACATCAAGGAAAGACCTTTAATAGTAACTATAGTCAATTCTTTTTAGTGAGGGAGATTTACACCGACTCGCAGCGGTGCCCTTTTCGCTCGGGAAAGTTTCCTGATCACTGATTGGTTGGACAAGATAATTTTAACCAATCAGATAGTAGGAAACTTTTCCGACCTAAAAGGGCACCGCTGCGAGTCGGTGCAAATGCGCCTCATTAAAAAAAATTGAGTATTGACATCTTTTCTTGTCATGCAAGCAAACATCGCATCCAATCGAGATTCCTTGAAAATCTTTGGAAATCGTTCGACTTACCACTATGGCGCCCCAGATGCCATCCTCCACCCTGAAGAAGTCGTAGGAGAAGCCGAGGTCGTGGGAGAACTTCACCAGGAGGTCGATACAGAAGCCAGAGCAACACCTGTAGTAACTCGAGTTACGCATGGCCCAGGTTACGTTCACTCTGCGGGAAAAGGAAGAAAGACTTGAGATGTGGCATTGTTGTTAGGGGGTATATCAAGATTGAGGTTGACGAGAATGTTGTATGCCCTAATGCTACTGAGGGTATACCTGGACACTTGAGATGTGGCATTGTTGTTAGGGGTATATCAAGATTGAAGTTGACGAGAATGTTGTATGCCCTAATGCTACTGAGGGTATACCTGGACACTTGAGATGTGGCATTGTTGTTAGGGGTATATCAAGATTGAAGTTGACGAGAATGTTGTATGCCCTAATGCTACTGAGGGTATACCTGGACACTTGAGATGTGGCATTGTTGTTAGGGGGTATATCAAGATTGAAGTTGACGAGAATGTCGTATGCCCTAATGCTATTGAGGGTACACTCGGGCACTTGAGATGTGGCATTGTTGGCAGGGGGTATATCGAGATTGAGGTTTACGAGAATGTTGTATGCCCTAATGCTATTGAGGGTATACCTGGGCACTTGAGATGTGGCATTGTTGTTAGGGGGTACATCAAGATTGAAGTTGACGAGAATGTTGTATGCCCTAACGCTATTGAGGGTACATCTGGGCACTTGAGATGTGACATTGTTGTTAGGGGGTATTTCAAGATTGAAGTTGACGAGAATGTCGTATGCCCTAATGCTATTGAGGGTACACTCGGGCACTTGAGATGTGGCATTGTTGGCAGGGGGTATATCGAGATTGAGGTTTACGAGAATGTTGTATGCCCTAATGCTATTGAGGGTATACCTGGGCACTTGAGATGTGGCATTGTTGTTAGGGGGTATTTCAAGATTGAAGTTGACGAGAATGTCGTATGCCCTAATGCTATTGAGGGTACACCTGGGCACTTGAGATGTGGCATTGTTGTCAGGGGGTATATTAAGATTGAGGTTGACGAGAATGTTGTATGCCCTAATGCTATTGAGGGTACACCTGGGCACTTGAGATGTGGCATTGTTGTTAGGGGGTATATTAAGATTGAGGTTGACGAGAATGTTGTATGCCCTAACGCTATTGAGGGTACATCTGGGCACTTGAGATGTGGCATTGTTGTTAGGGGGTATTTCAAGATTGAAGTTGACGAGAATGTCGTATGCCCTAATGCTATTGAGGGTACACTCGGGCACTTGAGATGTGGCATTGTTGGCAGGGGGTATATCGAGATTGAGGTTTACGAGAATGTTGTATGCCCTAACGCTATTGAGGGTACATCTGGGCACTTGAGATGTGGCATTGTTGTTAGGGGGTATTTCAAGATTGAAGTTGACGAGAATGTCGTATGCCCTAATGCTATTGAGGGTACACCTGGGCACTTGAGATGTGGCATTGTTGTCAGGGGGTATATTAAGATTGAGGTTGACGAGAATGTTGTATGCCCTAATGCTATTGAGGGTACACCTGGGCACTTGAGATGTGGCATTGTTGTCAGGGGGTATATTAAGATTGAGGTTGACGAGAATGTTGTATGCCCTAATGCTATTGAGGGCACACCTTGGCACTTGAGATGTGGCATTGTTGTCAGAGGATATATCGAGACTGAGGTTTACAAGAATGTTTATGCCCTAATGCTATTGAGGGTACACTCGGGCACACTATTCTGTCTTGTTTCTCTTCCTCATTTTTTGTTAAAGTTATCATAGTTTATATAGGAGATATTTATGTCAATGTTCATTTTCTTAAAATTTGTATTTTTCCTTTTTCCTTTCCTCACTAGGCTGTTTACGAGAATGTTTTATTCCCAAATGCTATTAAGGGTACACTGGGGCACGCTGTTCTGACTTGTTTCTCTTCCTCTTGTTTTGTTAAAGTTTTTATAGTTTATATAGGAGGTATTTATGTTAATGTTCATCTTAGAAAAAATATTTCCTTGTTTCCTTTCCGCACTGGGGTATTTTCCCTGTTGGAGTCCCTGGGCTTATAGCATCCTACTTTTCCAACTAGGGTTGTAGCTTAGCAAGTAATAATAATAATAATAATAATAATAATAATAAAAATAATAAGAATAACAACAACAATAATAATAATAATAATAATAATAATAATAATAATAATAATAATAATAATAATAATAATAATAATATGTAGGTATTAAGCATCATGGTACGCAAGTACTTTTATTATTTATTATAAATAGCTAAGCTACAAACCTAGCTGGAAAAGCAGTATGCTATAAGCCTAAGGGCTGTAATAGGGAAAATAGCCCAGTGAGGAAGGAAATAAGAAAATAAATAAACTACAAGCGAAGCAACGAACAAATGAAATAACTCATTTTCAGAACAGTAAAATTAAAATATATTTTTCATAAATAAGCTATACAAAGAGACTTATGTCAGCATGTTCAACATAAAAACTATTCGCTGCAAGTTCGAACTTTTATTTTTCATATGAGAGAGCTGGTTAATGTTAACCTCTCTGCATCAAATCGTTCGTTAGTTCATGTACCATGTAAGTAAGGATCGCTTCATTTTGCTTCAAGGCTTCTAGTGATGAGTGTATTAAAAAATTAAGGATTTCAAAAACCTAAATGCAACTCTTATCTCTCATTATACCCAAGTCGGTAACGGCTCGTATCCTTGGCAGACCAGAAATTTTTATGATATAATGGATTTCCCTATGCCTGTCTAGTTATCAGACAGTAAATTCGATTTTAAGAGGAATTTGGGGCTTATTTGAAGTGTTAGTGATAAAATTATGATATATATACAGTAATATATATATATATATATATATATATATATATATATATATATATATATATATATATATTCTTCGTGACCGAGTGGTATGGTCACTGGCATACAGATATCCTGGACGAGGGTTCAAATCCCCGCTGGTCCGATATCATAGTCTTTGGGCGGTTCCGCCTGGGGCTCTGATCCCCAGGTCGTTAAGAGAATCCAGACTTTAATGTATTAATATATATGGCTTATTTGAAATATGAAAGAAACACGTTTAAATGTGCAAAAAATTTATCATATATATATGTATATATATATGTATGTATATATATATATGTATAATTATATATATATGTATAAATATATTATATATATAATTATATACATTATATATATGTATAAATATATATTATATATATGTATATATGTGTGTGTATGTATATATACATATCTAGTAGTACCTCTGTTACGAGTGACTGTATACGATCAACTCAGTATATAAGCATAAAATTTCACTTTAGTTTACAAGTACTGTATCAGTCTGCAAGTAAAAATTTCCCTCTAATTGTGCATGTTTTGTGGATAAGTATTGTATGAATGCAATATCCAGCAATGCCCAGAATTTCTCTGGTGTAATGAAATACTAGCTGGAAGTCTCAAATTAATATGCTTTAAATGTTTGACATGAGTTGAGATATATCTAGGAATAATATACTGTATAAAGTATTAACTTATATGTTTGTGCAATCAGTTTTTAAACTAGGCTTATGTGTAAAGAAAATCGGGTATGGGTTGCTGGTAATTTTTTTGTTTTATTTTTTTTTTGCTATTAATGTATTATTTCTTTGTTTATAGAGGAAGTTGAGAGACAGAAGTCATTAGATATTTTGTAGAAGGAGAAATGGTTGAAAGCTTTTGATGAAGGAAAATGAAAAATGACAGTGTAAGGGCAATTATGCATAAAGGTTCAGAAAAAATGTGCCTGTTCAGGTAATACGCCAGCTGGTAACAATAATAAAAAAAGTACCAAAGCAACCCACCGTGTGGGTGCACTGGCATATTATTATTATTATTATTATTATTATTTTTTTTTTTTTCTATTTTTTTTTTTTTTTTTTTTTTTTTTTTTTTTTTTTTAATTGCCAAGCTACATCCCTAGTTTGGAAAGCAGGATGCTATAAGCACAGGGGCCCCAACAGGGAAGATAGCCCAGTGAGGAAAGGAAACAAAAGGAAAAACAAAATATTTTAAGAACAGTAACAACATTAAAATAAATATTTCCTATATAAACTATAAATACTTTAACAAAACAAGAGGAAGAGAAATTGGACAGAATAATGTGCCCGAGTGTACCCTCAAGCAAGAGAACTCTAACCCAAGACAATGGAAGACCATGGTACAGAGGCTATGGCACTACCCACGACTAGAGAACACTAGTTTGATTCTGGAGTGTCCTTCTCCTAGTGGAGCTGCTTCCCATAGCTAAAGTCTCTTCTACCATTATGACATGGGATTATAACATGTGCAATAGCTATTCCTCAAAACTATAATCTCTTCACAGTATGCCAAACTGTGGTGACCTTTTGGAAATGTCTCCTGCTCAAACTCGATAGTTTCTTGTAGCGTCTGCAACCTCACTATCCTTGTGAGCTAAAGATGTTGGGGGGGGGGGGGGGTTGCGGTTGGAGAGCTTATAGATCTACCTGTTGAGTTATGAGCAGCCATAAGAAAAAATATATACAAGTCAAAACCCTCCAAAAATAAAAGTGAAATAAAAAAGAATGCAGTGAACGCACGAAAAATAGCAAAATAAGGGAAAATGGATATAAAATAACAGAGTAAATCGATCAGAAAAATTATAAAAAGCAAAATCAAAAATAGAAAAATAAAAATACAAAAGAATGCAAAGAACGCATGAAAAATAGCAAAATGAGGGAAATTAACAGAAAAAAAAACTGCGCAAATAGATGAGAAAAATAATTAAAAGATCAAAATCAAAAATAGAAAAAAAAAGAAAATGCAATGAACGCATGAAAAATAGCAAAATGATGGAAATGAACAGAAAAAAACTGCGCAAATAGATTAGAAAAATTAAAAAAGAGCAAAATAAAAAATAGAAAAAAAAAAGAAAATGCAATGAACGCATGAAAAATAGCAAAATGATGGAAATGAACAGAAAAAAACTGCGCAAATAGATTAGAAAAATTATCGAAAAGATCAAAATAAAAAATAGAAACAAAGAAAATGCAATGAACGCATGAAAAATAGCAAAATGATGGAAATGAACAGAAAAAAACTGCAAACTGCGCAAATAGATTAGAAAAATGAAAAAAAGTAAAATAAAAAATAAAAAAAAATAAAAAAAAGGAATGCAATAAAACTAAAACAAACACTCACTCACCCTTGCATCATGTAATCCGAGGCAATCCTGCAAGGGACTCCTTTGTTGGCCGTGCACTTCCCCGTGACGGGGTGGGGCGGATCCATGTTGATGAAAGGGGGTTCCTCCATGAAGGTGATCTGCCAAATGGAAAGGAGAAAGAGGGGTTAGAGGTTGGGGGTAGGGGTGGGGGGGGGGGGGGGAAGATAGGTCACATGCAATTGACATCTTGTTCGACGACTTCATCAGGGATTTTTTTTTCTTTTTTTTTTGTGTTAATGTTGTTATGTGAAGGGTGAGGATCAGTTTATATATTTGTTAATCTCTCTCTCTCTCTCTCTCTCTCTCTCTCTCTCTCTCTCTCTCTCTCTCTCTCTCTCTCTCTCTCTCTCTCTCTCTCGCTCTATATATATATATATATATATATATATATATATATATATATATATATATATATATATATACATATATATATACATACATATATATATATATATATATATATATATATATATATATATATATATATATATATATATATATATATATGTTCAGTATACCCATAAGCACATGTTTGTACTGTATATGTATTATGAATTATATACATATATACACATGTATGTATGTATATATATGTGTATATATACATAGTATATATATATATATATATATATATATATATATATATATATATATATATATAAATTTTTTACGCTTTTATAAATTAAATGTATTTCTATACATGTGTATATTGTATAAGTACGTCTAATTATTCAGTTTTATCTTAATGCAGCAGAAGTTGTAGTCGTAGTATTAGCAGGAGCAGCAGCATTAGTAGTAGTAGTAGTAGTAGTAGTAGTAGTAGTAGTAGTAGTAGTAGTAGTTAATCATTAGCTAAAATAAACTAATAATAAAAAAAAAGTCTTACGCACCTCTTTTCATTATTTACAATCGCGAGATAGTGCTAATGAATATGACAGTTTAGCGACTCGTCTTTCACAGATATTTGCCTGTTATTTACAAGCGACCCTTACCTATGTTTATCCATTATGATTATAATTGTCTCTATGTTTGCCAATCGTGATTGTGTTGGGTTTATCTATCGCAGATACCTTGTCGTTCTTGGCAAAGTTTACATTCTCCTTTCAAGATTTTTTTTTTTTTTTTGTGTTTTGTTTAATTTCCCTTTTGTATACTTATACTAATTGTCATTTTAAGATTTTCTTTGTTCTGGTTGTGATTGTTGTTGTTGTTGTTGTCATCCGTTTCATGTCTTTTTTTCTTTATTTAATTTTTATGTACTTTTATTAATTGTCATTTGAAGACTTTTTGTTCTTTTTGTTCTTGTTGTGGTTGTTGTTGTTGTCGTCCGTTTCAAGACTTTTTATATTTTATTTTTATGTACTTTTATTAATTGTCATTTGAACACTTTTTGTTCTTGTTGTGGTTGTTGTTGTTGTCGTCCGTTTCAAGACTTTTTTTTAAATTTTATTTTTATGTACTTTTATTAATTGTCATTTGAAGACTTTTTGTTCTTTTTGTTCTTGTTGTGGTTGTTGTTGTCGTCCGTTTCAAGACTTTTTTTAAATTTTATTTTTATGTACTTTTATTAATTGTCATTTGAAGACTTTTTGTTCTTTTTGTTCTTGTTGTGGTTGTTGTTGTCGTCCGTTTCAAGACTTTTTTTTATTTTATTTTTATGTACTTTTATTAATTGCCATTTGAAGACTTTTTGTTCTTTTTGTTCTTGTTGTGGTTGTTGTTGTCGTCCGTTTCAAGACTTTTTTTTATTTTGTTTTTATGTACTTTTATTAATTGTCATTTAAAGACTTTTTTGTTCTTTTGTTCTTGTTGTGGTTGTTGTTGTTGTCGTCCGTTTCAAGACTTTTTTTATATTTTGTTTTTATGCACTTTTATTAATTGTCATTTGAAGACTTTTTGTTCTATTTGTTCTTGTTGTGATTTTTGTTGTTGTCGTCCGTTTCAAGACTTTTTTTTTATTATTTATATGTACTTTTATTAATTGTCATTTGAAGACTTTTTGTTCTTGTTGTGGTTGCTGTTGTTGTTCATGTTAGCTGTGGTTGTGTTGTCATTATTGTTGATAATTATGTTTTGTTTACATATGGTATATCCCCTTGCAGTTTCTTAATTGCGAATTAAAATTCTTTTCAATACAGCTGAAGTCTTTCTTAAAACAAGATTAATGATCTATTTTATTACAAGAATAATTATCTATATTATTTTTCCGCTGTCAATTCAATGATTTCGCCAATTCTTGTGGTTTCAATGTAAAGTCGATGTTAATCATTGTCTCTTCGCTGAAGAAATCCTCAATTTCGCCACAAGTACCGATTATGGGAGATTAATTTTCACCCCGATGTAAATATATATATATATATATATATATATATATATATATATATATATATATATATATATAGATAGATATAGATATATATAGATATAGATATAATATATATATATATATATATATATATATATATATATATATATATATAGATATATATATAAAACCAGTATATTACTAACCAAGCTACAACCCTAGTTGGAAAAGCAAGATGCTATAAGCCCAAGGGCTCCAATAGGGAAAAATAGCCCAGTGAGGAAAGGAAATAAGGAAATAAATAAATGACGAGAATAAATTAACAATAAATCATTCATATATATATGTATATGTATATATATATAGATATATACATATATATATGTATATATATATATATATATATATATATATATATATATATATATATATATATATATACAGTATTATATAAACAAACTTAATTACGTGAAAGGTAATTTGCTCCTGTTCTATACTAGTCAGTGCACCATTTATGATTCTCTCTCTCTCTCTCTCTCTCTCTCTCTCTCTCTCTCTCTCTCTCTCTCTCTCTCTCTCTCTCTCTCTCCTAAGTATATCAGTTATTCCTAGTCTATGAGATGTATGTATATCAGACTGTATCTAGGAATGTACAAGAAAGCAAACCAATAAAACGATTTATAGGGGTATGTAGTTAATGTAAATAATAATGCTTCCTTAAAAGAAAAACCAAATTTAACGTCCGAACCATAACAAAGCGGAGAATTGTCTATCAAAGATATCCTTTTGCAACTCAGTGTTTGTCTAAAAGTGTCCTTTTACAACCTGTCAATCATCCTTTTACAACTCAGTGTTTGTCTAAAAGTGTCCTTTTACAACCTGTCAATACTTCTCCATAAAAAATATGCCTTTAAAACGGGTCAATATTTGTCCAAAATTATTCTTTTACACCATGTCAACATTTGTCCATAAAAATGTAATTTTACACCTTGTTGATAGGTGTCCATTAAAAATATCCTTTTATACCTTGTCAATATTTGTCCAACAAAAATATCCTTTTACACCTTGTCAATATTTATACAACAAAAATATCCTTTTACAACTTGTCAATATTTGTCGATAAAATATCCTTTTACAACTTCTCCATATTTGTCAAAAAATATCCTGTTGAAAGGGATCAATATTTGTCCATTAAAACATCTCTTTACATCTCAAAATTTGTCCATCAAAAATATCATTTTACAACTTGTCAATATTTGGAAAAAAATATCCTTTTACATTTTGTCAATATTTTTCCAAACATTTTCTTTTACAACTTGTCAGTATTTGTCCAAAAATATACTTTAACAACTTGTCAATATATAAATATCCGTTTACAACATTCCAGTATTTGTCCATAGAATATCTTTTTACAACTTATCAATATTTGCCCATAAAATATCCTTTTACAACTTGTCAATATTTTTCCATAAACTATCCTTTTAAACTTGTCAATATTTGTCCAAAAATATCCTTTTACAACTTGTTAATATTTGTCATAAAATATCCTTTTACAACTTGTCAATATTTATCCAAAAGTATCCTTTTACAACCTGTTAATATTTGTCCAAAAATGTACTTTTACAACTTGTCAATATTTGTCCAAAAATACCTTTTACAACATGTCAGTATTTGTCCAAAATATCCTTTTACAACATGTCAGTATTTGTCCTAAAATATCCTTTTACAACATGTCAGTATTTGTTTAAAAATATCCTTTTACAACTTGTCAATATTTGTCCAAAACTATCCTTTTACATCACGTCAATATTTGTCCATAAAATATCGTTTTACAACTGGTTAATATTTGTCCGTCAAAATATCTACAACTTCTCAATATTTTTCCTCCTCCTCCTCCTCCTCCTCCTCCTCCTTCTTCTTCTTCTTCTTCTTCTTCTTCTTCTTCCTCTTCTTCTTCTTCTTACCTTGAGATGAAATTTCTCCGGGATGCCGTTTGGTGGGACATGTGAGTAACCCGGCCAGACAATGTCCTTCACCTCCAGTCCCAGGGGCTTTGCCGAGTGCCACACTCCGATCTGAAGTGAAACAAGTGAAAATAGATGATAGGGCGGAGGTATTCGTTTCAGGGACTTGGCGAGAGAGAGAGAGAGAGAGAGAGAGAGAGAGAGAGAGAGAGAGAGAGAGAGAGAGAGTCATAAACTTTGAAAATATACTTATTACATATTTAAATTTTATCAATTTCATGTGAGAGAGAGAGAGAGAGAGAGAGAGAGAGAGAGAGAGAGAGAGAGAGAGAGAGAGAGAGAGAGAGAGAGAGAATTCAGTTTCTTTTGTTAGCAATCTGTGATCATTTTGAATTAAGAGAACAAATATTACGTAAATGAATACCATGAATAAAATAATATCCAGTTTAAAAAACACTACGTTTGTTTATTGTCGGATTTATTTTGAGTTTTCAACAAAATTATGTTACGTCACTATAATCCGGGAAAATTATTTTATCATAAAAGTGGAGTGATAAAAATCATGACAGACAAAAACTCTCGTTGATGATGATTTAAAGCCCTTGCCACAAAGAGCATTCTGATTTTTAATTAATATTTGAAATTATGATATATATATATATATATATATATATATATATATATATATATATATATATATATATATATATATATATATATATATATATATATTTCAGCACAAAATAACCACGTAAGCGCAGTGTAAAAAGAATATATATTGAAATCAATTCTGAAATACATGAACAATCCTCAGCTTTAGAACCTTTGAATATATTATTATTATTATTATTATTATTATTATTATTAGCTAAGCTACAACCCTAGTTGGAAAATTAGGATGCTACAAGCACAAGGGCTCTAACAGGGGAAAATACCCCAGTGAGGAAAGGAAATAAGGAAATAAACTACAAGAGAAGTAATGAACAATTAAAATTTTTTTAAGAACAGTAACAATATTAGAATAAATCTTTCGTATATATAAACTATAAGGATTTATGAAAGGGGGGGGGGGGGTTGTCAGTAGACAAAGGGTGCCTGAATAAAACTGGCAAAGTGGGGATAAGTAAAAAGTTTGGTGCGTCCACTGAAGTATATCAAAACTAATCTACCACAATAGAAGGGGAGGGTTGTAGTACAGCCAACGAGAGACAGTTTTTTTTTCTTCTTTTTTTGACGGGATACGATTTTTTTTTTTTTTTTTTGACGGGATGTGAGATTCCCTATGTCGTGGTAAAGGGAATAGCAGGAGGGTATTTTCATTTTCTTTTTATTTCGTGGTTTCCCTTTTCGTTTGGTGCTTTTGCAATTCGTTCATTCGTGGTTTTGATGGCCATTCGTTCTTTTAAAGGACTTGTTTGCCCGTTTAGATTTTTCCTTCTCTGTCTGTTGGTACCTGTGTCGTGTTGGAAGTGTCATCGTGTTGTAAAATATATTTATCAGATGAAAGGTTTGAAATATGTTTATTTGATAAAAGTTGTAAAATATATTTATCTGATGAAAGTTGTAAAATATATTTATCTGATGAAAGTTGAATAAGTGTACAGTTGGACACGTCCATGACTCGTTAGTTTCTATGGTTGCTGCAACCTCACCATCATTGTGAGCTAAGGATGGAGGGGAGGGGGTTGGTTTGAGGGAGTCTATCTACTGAGTCATCAGCAGCCATTGTCTGGCCCTCCTTGGTCCTAGCTTAGATGGAGAGTGGGCTTGGGCGCTGATCATATGTATATATGGTCAGTCTCTAGGGCATTATCCTGCTTGATAGGGCAATGTCACTGTCCCTTGCATCGGCCATTCATGAGCGGCCTTTAAACCTTTAAACCTCCCACTGAGGAAGAGCACCCTGTCACACCATTACTGCGCGGAGAGTAACCAAACAGGTACTGTAGGGAGAGACGGCAGAGGTGGTGGGCGGGGCTAAAAAAAAAAGGACTTGCAGATAGGGTGTGACAGGGTGCACTTCCTCATAGCGATGTGTACTTGGAAATTCTGAGTCCAACTGTACCTGGGTCATATCGAAAAAGTCATATTGTTGTAAATTGTTATATTTAACATATGAAAGTTGTATAAATGTACCAAGAGACTTTAACAGAAGTGAGGGTAGGAATGCTTAGGAAGGCAAACTACATTTTGCAGTCTTCCTCCTCCTCCTCCTCCTCATCATCATCATCATCATCATCATCATCATCATCATCATCACCACCTTTTCCTTCTTCTCCTGTCACGCAAGGATGCCTTTATATAAAGCCTCCAGTAATTACCATTTTCATCAGCGATTATCAGTCGAATAATAAAAAAAAAAAAATAAAAAATAAATAAAAAAATAAATAAATAAATAAAACAAGCAATTAAGTAAACGTAAAAAAGTAAATCAACGGTCCACCCAACTCCTGACCATCTTCATGAGGTCATTGCATCATTAGTTTTATTTTTATCTTTATTTATATTTCTATTTTTATTTTTATTTTTACCAGCTGAAAATAGACTATCTTCGTCACGAAGGTGTGCTTCATTTGATTCTCTCATTAGATTTTCTCATTATGAAAATAAATGACTATTTTCTTCCTTCCTTTGTTCCTGTTTGTTCTTCTTTAGTTAGCGTTCATTCACTCTTTTTTTCATGATATTCTTTGGAATACTGTTGGTTTTTATCTATCTTTCCAATTCTATCTAACTATACTGTGTTTGGTGATTTTTTTTTTATTAATCTGAAGGGGGATATTTTCATTATATCTGAATTGTTTATTTTTAATTTTCAGGTTATTTTGTTATTTGTCTCTCTCTCTCTCTCTCTCTCTCTCTCTCTCTCTCTCTCTCTCTCTCTCTCTCTCTCTCTCTCTCTCTCTCTCTATATATATATATATATATAATTTTATATATATATGTATTTATATATGTGTGTATATGTATGTGTGTGTGTGTGTGTGTGTGTATGTATGTATATATAAACACAGTGTATATATATATATACATATATATATATATATATGTATATATTTATACACACACACACACACACACATATATATATATATATATATATATATATATATATATATGTGTGTGTGTGTGTGTGTGTGTGTGTGTGTGTTTCTTTCCATGATTACATTGTTCTTCTTAAACTTCAACAATGGAAAGACAATCTGCATAAAAAGGAAACAAAAACGAAATCCGCATTTCGTAATGCAGTGTTCGAACAGAACAACGTCCGTCTCTCTCTCTCTCTCTCTCTCTCTCTCTCTCTCTCTCTCTCTCTCTCTCTCTCTCTCTCTCTCTCTAGAAAATTCTTCAGCGTTTCTGTGGTAAAGTTTTCAATAGAAAGTATTGAATTATACACATACTTTTTTTTCCAAAGATGTTAAAAGCTATTGTATTACAAAATTCAACGGTAATGAATAGCTTTTATGGTTGGAATGCGTAAAAATGTGATTCATAATTTTCCCACAATTGTTTACAAGGAAAATATTACGAAAGAAAACCCTGAGTGATATAAAGAATTAAGGAGAGCCTTTTTACCTTCGCTACAATGATAAATAGAAACAAACGGAGGATGAAGAAGAAAAGCAAAGAAATGCAATAATAAATATGATGTAAATTAGAATAAAGTACAATGATAAATAGAAACAAACGGAGAATGAAAAAGAAAAGCAAAGAAATGCATTAATAAATATGATGTTAATTAGAATAAAGTACAATGATTACTAGAAAACAACGGAGAATGAAGAAGAAAAGCAAAGAAATTAATTGAAAGAATATGATGTAAATCAGCATAAAACACAATAATTAATAGAAAACAACGGAGAATGAAGAAAAAAAAGCAAAGAAATGCCTTAAAAACAAGATGTAAAGCAGCATAAAGAACAATGGTAAATAGAAATCATTGGAGAGTGAAGAAGAAAATAAAAAAATGCTTTGAATTATGATGTAAATCAGCATAAAACACAATAATTAATAGAAAACAATGGAAAATGAATAAGAAAAGCAAAGAAATGCCTTAAAAATAAGATGTAAACAACGGAGAATGAAGAAGCAAAACAAACAAATGCTTTAAAAATATGATATAAATTATCATAGAACTTAATGAATTACCGGTAAAACCGAGGAACTATCTTGTAAAATAGTGAAAAAGAAAGAAAGAGGAAATTTATATTTAATAACACTGAAGGATACAACAAAAACGTGGACAAACAAACAAGCAAACATACTGTAACTAGAAAAC
>NC_090755.1:59894027-59899027 GCF_036898095.1 Palaemon carinicauda
CAAAGAAAATGAGCTCAGGGGTGACTATGATTTTATATCCAATATTTCTGTCATCAGACAAATTACGAAAAGAGGAAGCAAAGTTGAGAGAACAGAGATGGGAATGCTGAGGTGGATTATGGGAATATCACTTCTTGAAAGTTTGGAGAATGATGAAATTAGAAGAATGGCAGGAGTAGTAAAGATTACTGAGATAATATGTGTGTGACGACTAAGATGGTGTGGGCACGTGTTGAGGATGAATAGCGGAGAGGGAATGAGGAGGGCTTGGGAGGAACCTGTTAAGGGGAGAAGATCGATAGGGGAGGGAGAGAATTAGATGGCGAGATAAGGTGAAGGATGATATGGAGAGAGGAGGTCTGGTGGAATGGGATGCCTTTGATGCTTTGGAGAAGGCGCATCAGGCAACTGACCCCTTAATGTAGAGATAACGGCGGGAAAGTAGATTTTAATTTTTTACTTTTTTAACTTTTATATATGAAGGGGGAGTTTTGCACATGAAGCAAATAAACAACAGTAACAGCATCAACAACTAGATTAAAAGTTGTTGGTATGGTTATTGAGTTTGTTTCAGACAAACGCACGCTTATATTCCTCTTTGATATTAACAAAAGATTATACCCAATTCTCTCTCTCTCTCTCTCTCTCTCTCTCTCTCTCTCTCTCTCTCTCTCTCTCTCTCTATATATATATATATATATATATATATATTATATATATATATATATATATATATATATACACACACATATATATATATATATATATATATATATATATATATATATACATTCTCTGTATCTATCTCTTTATATATATACCATGTATATATCTCTCTATACTTACATATATACAGTATGTATTGTGTTTATATATATATATATATATATATATATATATATATACATTCTCTGTATCTATCTCTTTATATATATACCATGTATATATCTCTCTATACTTACATATATACAGTATATATTGTGTTAGCATGTATAAATAAAGCGACAGGAATAGAAATAATCATATTGTCATTAATGATAAAAGTGTAGAAGTGACCTTTGAAATAACATCTTTCATTTATGTCAGTCAAAATAATTTACATATAAAGGAAAAGATAAGTAAAGAATCTCAACTCTCTTGTACGAGGTGAGTCAGATCCAGCTGGGTTTCTTCCTAGAAGAACCACAATAGAAAAAATGATATATACAAGAAATTGAATGCTGATCAAACTGTCCTGAATCAGGAACACTTTGGCTATTCAAAATTCGTTATGCAATCACATCAAACTCCAGGAAGTGGTTTTTTTTTTTTTTTTTTTTTTTTTTTTTTTTTTTTTGACGGAAGGTAAAAGAGGAAAATGGCAGAAGTCTGAATTAGGAAATAGAGGTGACGGAAGTCTGCTGAATTGTGAAATTGGCGAATGACATGATTTCAAAATCATGCAAGTGTCTTGCATAACGAAGCAAATGGACAGATGTCTTGCAATAGATGAATGAGGAAATTGATAAAAACTTGATTTAAAACTTTATCCCGGAAACGTTTGTGATAAGTGGAATAACGAATCTCCGTGTGACCCCTTTGCAAACTTCGATCCTAGAAAAACTGGTGCTTTTTACTATGTATAATTTATGTGACATAATTTTGCATTCCTACTGGAGATGATTACCTGAAATAAATTGGAACATTCCTTTAAAAGTTGGAATTTATCTGAATGAAATTCGCACATTCCCTAAAAGGCGCTAGCAAGGACAATAGGTTATAGAAATATCTAGGTGCTCCTAAAGACAATAGGTTGGTAAAATATCGACTTTCTCTCAAAGTCAATAGGTTGGTGAAATATGGACTTGCTCTCATAGTCAATAGGTAGGAAAAATATCGACTTGCTTTCAGAGATAATAGGTTGGAAAAATATCGACTTGCTCTCAAAGATAATAGGTTGGAAAAATATCGACTCGCTATCAAACACAATAGGTTGGTAAAATATCGACTTGCTCTCAAAGACAATAGATAGGTAAAATATATACTTACTCTCAAAGATAATAGGTTGGAAAAATATTGACTTGGTGTAAAACACAATAGGTTGGTAAAATATCGACTTGCTCTCAAAGCTAATAGATTGGAAAAATATCGACTTGCTATCAAAGGCAATGGGTTGGTAAAATATCGACTTGCTCTCAGAGCTAATAGATTGGAAAAATATCGACTTGCTATCAAACACAATAGGTTGGAAAAATATCGACTTGCTCTCAAAGACAATGTGTTGGTAAAATATCGACTTGCTCTCAGAGATAATAGGTTGAAAAAATATCGACTTGCTATCAAAGACAATGGGTTGGTAAAATATCGACTTGCTCTCAGAGATAATAGGTTGAAAAAATATCGACTTGCTATCAAAGACAATGGGTTGGTAAAATATCGACTTGCTCTCAGAGATAATAGATTGGAAAAATATCGACTTGCTATCAAAGGCAATGGGTTGGTAAAATATCGACTTGCTCTCGAAGACAATGGGTTGGTAAAATGTATACTTGCTCTCAAAGATAATAGGTTGGAAAAATTTCGACTTGCTCTCAAAGACAATAGGTTGGAAAAATATCGACTTGCTCTCAAAGACAATAGGTTGGAAAAATATCGACTTGCTCTCAAAGACAATAGGTTGGAAAAATATCGACTTGCTCTCAAAGACAATAGGTTGGAAAAATATCGACTTGCTCTCAAAGACAATAGGTTGGAAAAATATCGACTTGCTCTCAAAGATAATAGGTTGGAAAAATATAGACTTACTATAAAACACAATAGGTTGGTAAAATATCGACTTGATCTCAAAGTCAATAGGTTGGAAAAATATTGACTTGCTCTCTAAGACAATAGGTTGGAAAAATATCGACTTGTTCGCAAAGATAATAGGTTGGAAAAATATCGACTTGCTCTCAAAGACAATAGGTTGGAAAAATATCGACTTGCTCTCAAAGACAATAGGTTGGAAAAATATCGACTTGTTCGCAAAGATAATAGGTTGGAAAAATAACGACTTGCTCTCAAAGACAATAGGTTGGAAAAATATCGACTTGCTCTCAAAGACAATAGGTTGGAAAAATATCGACTTGCTCTCAAAGACAATAGGTTGGAAAAATATCGACTTGCTCTCAAAGACAATAGGTTGGAAAAATATCGACTTTCTCACAAACACAATAGGTTGGTAAAATATCGACTTTCTCTCAAAGACAATAGGTTGGAAAAATAACGACTTGCTCTCAAAAACAAAAGGTTGGAAAAATAACGTCTTGATCTCAAAGACAATAGGTTGGAAAAATAACGACTTGATCTCAAAGACAATAGGTTGGAAAAATAACGACTTGATCTCAAAGACAATAGGTTGGAAAAATAACGACTTGATCTCAAAGACAATAGGTTGGAAAAATAACGACTTGATCTCAAAAGACAATAGGTTGGAAAAATAACGACTTGATCTCAAAAGACAATAGGTTGGAAAAATAACGACTTGATCTCAAAAGACAATAGGTTGGAAAAATAACGACTTGATCTCAAAAGACAATAGGTTGGAAAAATAACGACTTGATCTCAAAAGACAATAGGTTGGAAAAATAACGACTTGATCTCAAAAGACAATAGGTTGGAAAAATAAATTTCTAGCCGCTCCCAAAGACAATAGGTTGGGAAAATATCAATTTGCTCTGAAAGACAATAGGTTGGAAAATATCAATTTGCTCTGAAAGACAATAGGTTGGAAAATATCAATTTGCTCTGAAAGACAATAGGTTGGAAAATATCAATTTGCTCTGAAAGACAATAGGTTGGAAAATATCAATTTGCTCTGAAAGACAATAGGTTGGAAAATATCAATTTGCTCTGAAAGACAATAGGTTGGAAAATATCAATTTGCTCTGAAAGACAATAGGTTGGAAAATATCAATTTGCTCTGAAAGACAATAGGTTGGAAAATATCAATTTGCTCTGAAAGACAATAGGTTGGAAAATATCAATTTGCTCTGAAAGACAATAGGTGGGAAAATATTGGTTGAGGGTAAAAAAATTTCGAGCTGCTCTCAAAGACAATAGATTGGAAAATATCGACTTTCTCTCAAAGACAATAGGTTGGACACATTTCTAGCTGCTTTCAAAGACAATAGGTTCTAAAAATATAGCTGTTCTCAAAAAAAAAATGAAAAAAAAACAGATTGGAATAATTTGGAGCTACTCTCAAAGACAATAGTTTGAAAAATTGTCTAGCATCTCTCCAAGACATTAAATTAAAAATATTATAACTGCTCCTAAAGACAATTGCTTGGAAAAATTAGTTTTTCTCAAACACAATAGGCTGGAAAAATGTTGAGATACTCTCAAAGAAAATGCATAAAAGAGTTTTTTATACATACATACATACATATATATATATATATATATATATATATATATATATATATATATATATATATATATATATATGTATATATGTGTGTGTGCGTGTGTGTATGTGTGATATTATTATCATTATTAATATTACATGCTAAGCTACAACCCTAGTTGGAAAAGAAGGATGCTATAAGCCCAGGGGCTACAAAAGGGAAAATACCTCAGTGAGGAAAGGGAACAAGGAAAAATAATATATTTTAAGAAGAGCAACAATATTAAAATAAATATCACTTTATAAACTATTAAATCTTTAACAAAACAAGAGAAAGAGAAATAAGATATAAGATAGAACAGTGTGTTTGTGTGTGTGAAAGAAAACTCAGAAAATAGCCTAAATTCATAGTTCCTCGAGAAACTGTATAAGCTTTTATTATGAATAATTTGATCGGATATTTTCTCCTAACGTAGATTATGGAATTTATTACATAATCCGAGGTCTGGTTTCTGACTTAAATTTAGGACTTAGGTTTGAAAAGAAGTAGCATAAAAGTTTTTTTTTATTTTTATTTTTTTTTACGAAAAATATAAAATTCTCAATTTAATGGAAAACAATATTATTGTATATT
>NC_090755.1:59904027-59914027 GCF_036898095.1 Palaemon carinicauda
AGAGAGAGAGAGAGAGAGAGAAAGAGAGAGAGAAGATACTCCAGTTGGTGTGTGTGTGTGTGTGTGTGAGAGAGAGAGAGAGAGAGAGAGAGAGAGAGAGAGAGAGAGTGAGTGAGAAATTACTCTAATTGGTGAATGAAATGAAAATAATCATAGAGAGAGAGAGAGAGAGAGAGAGAGAGAGAGAGAGAGAGAGAGAGAGAGAGAGAGAGAATTTGAAAATACTTTAATTGCTGAATGAAAATGAAAATTAGGAATAGTTTAACGGCTGATTACAGTAAATCAAGACATAGATAGAAACATAAACCGTCTAGTGAGTGTCTGAAGAAAAGGCAAAACCTATAATAAGCGAGAAAGGGGGTCTGTAGACACAGATATTGTTGACCATGAAAACAGTGGGTCGTTCCGCTGAGTTATACAAACAGGGCCGATCTGGCCAGTGGTTTGCTTGCCAAATTCCCTGTAAAATCTCAGAACATCTTCGGTGATGTGGTTAAAAGGTAGTTTTTCTTATAATCTTTTCCTCTAAAATGGTTGAAGGTCGTATTTGGTATGGTGCAGTGTCTGTGTAAGGCCGGGAGCACACTAGCCACTCTGTGGCGCCACAAAGCCACAGCATCGTGTGGCGGGGATGTGGTCTCCCATAGGTTTCCATTGTTTTCAAGTTTTGCCGCGAAAACTAGCGACTGTGGCAAGCGACTGTGGCTCTCTGTCGCTCATCCCCGCCACAGGCGTGGCGTGGCTTTGTGGCGCCACAGAGTTTCTAGTGTGCACCCGGCCTAAAGGTTTAAAGATTTAAAGGGCACTCGTGAATAGCAGAGGCAAGGGACGGTGACAATGCCTTGGAGACTGACCATATATGCATATGATCAGCACCTTACCCCCTTCTTCACCCAAGTTA
Organism: Palaemon carinicauda; assembly: GCF_036898095.1. Classification (NCBI taxonomy): domain Eukaryota; kingdom Metazoa; phylum Arthropoda; class Malacostraca; order Decapoda; family Palaemonidae; genus Palaemon; species Palaemon carinicauda. The sequence goes on from NC_090755.1 coordinate 59,904,929, forward strand.
GGACCAGGGAGGGCCAGGTAATGGCTGATGATTACAATTTTCCCTCTAAAATTATTGAAATTCGTCTTTGATATAGTACTGTATCTTCATTTAAAGATTTAAAGGCCACTCATGAATGGCAGACGCAGGGGACGGTGACAATGCCCTAGAGACTGGCATTATGTACATGTGATCAACGCTTAAGCCGCTTCTTCACCCAAACTAGGACCAAGGAGGGCCAGGTAATGGCTGCTGATGACTCAGCAGGTAGACCTATAGGCACAACCAACCCTTCCCTCCTTAGCTCACAAGGATGGTGAGGTTGCAGACACTACAAAAAACTATCGACTCGAGTTTGAGCCTGACTCGAACCCCAGTCTGGTAGTTCGCAAGGCAGGAACGTTTCCAATTATGTTTTTTTTTTTCAGATATCTGAAATACATCATCGTTTTGGGATACCATGAATCTGATTCTTCTCTTTTCTATCAATTTTTTATTTAGGAGAACTTCAAAAGTTCAAACTTGCAGCAAATGTTTTTATGTTGAACAGGCTGACGTAAGCCTTTTTATAGTTTATATATGAACTATATATTTTGATGCTGTTACTGTTTTAGATATATTTTAATTGTTCATTATTTCTCATATCGTTTATTTATTTCCTTATTTCCTTTAATCACTGGGCTATTTTTCCCTATTGGAGCCCTTGGGCGTATAACACCTTGCTTTTCCAACTACGGTTGTAGCTTGGCTAGTAATAATAATAATACTGCAAGTTGATTACGAGTTATTTATATTTTCATGTTTTTCTTTTCTCTGAAATCCTTTAGAATAATTTGTGAGAAGTTTCTGTAGAGTCACTGCTCTTTTTCACGATTTCTGAATTTGTAATTTTCAGTGCAAGTGATGCGGCATTTATATTTTTCCTTCTTTAACTTGGCCGTGATTCGTTTTATACTTCCATCTACCTATAAGTCGTCTGACTTGCCTGATATAGTTAAATAGGAAAATAGAGGGGTAAAACCCTTTGATCTACTAATCAGCTGTCTACGGACTTCCCTATTCGTCTATGCTTTGGAGATACTGCATAGTAAAGAGATTATTATTATTATTATTATTATTATTATTGTTATTATTATTATTGTTGTTGTTGTTGTTGTTATTATTATTATTATTATTATTATCATTATTGTTGTTGTTGTTATTGTTGTTATTATTCTTCTTCTTCTTCTTCTTCTTCTTATTATTATTATTATTACAGTAATAGCTAAGCTACAACCCTAGTTGGAAAAGCACGAAACTATAAGCCCAAGGGTTTCAATAAGGAAACTAGCCTAGTGGAGAAAGGAAATCAGGAAACGGATAGAACAAGTGTGCCCGAGTATACTCTCAAGCATGTAGGACACCAGTAATCAAGCATAGTTAGGTTAGGTTAAGAAATTTTCAAGGATATATGGGTTTTTTTGTATATAGAAATTGTTTATCATCATAATCTCCTCCTACGCCTATTGACGCAATAGGCCTCTGTTGGATCTCGCTAGTCGTCTTTATCTTCAATATTTCTACTTTCATTATCTTCTACTTCGCGCTTCATAGTCCTCAGCCATGTAGGGCTAGGTTTTCCATCTCTTCTAGCGGTGATTTGTCCATTAATTTTCACCCTCTCGGCTACAAACTTAAGACTGCCTTCTCTTTTCCATTTACTAGTGTATGCGACCTGTCAAAAATGATGCCGTCAAAAATGACAGCTAATATTCTGATAGATATGCACACCTGCACACCCTCTCACCATGGTCTGTCTACTGCTCTCCTCTCCCGAGGGACGGGGAGAACAGAGTGTTATCGAAAAGAAATATATTATTTATATATTTATATAATATAGCCAGTCACTTGCTCTTTATTACATAAGGGAGATAATTCTTATTAGCATTAATTTAACTTCGCGTATTCAGTTTTAAAACGTAATATTTTATATAGTAAACTTTACATTATCCATTTCAGCAAAATTTGAATTGTAGTTTTGTTTGATAGAAATGAATGGTCATAAGCTAATTTAGTGACATAGACTATTCATCTGGTTAAATATATATTAACTTCTTTTCTTCTTCTACTTGGTGTTCCTGCTATGCAGGGTTATTGTAGAGAAATATTATTCTATTTTAAATTGTCGAGTGGGAACTTGTTCCGGGAATGTCGAGCTACAAGAAGCAACAAAGATGCACAGGGGAGGAAAGGATAACTTCAGCGGGCTTTAGGCCGGGAGCACACTAGCGACTCTGTGGCGCCACAAAGCCACAGCATCGTGTGGCGGGGATGTGGTCTCCCATAGGTTTCCATTGTTTTCAAAGCCACGCCACGCCTGTGGCGGGGATGAGTGACAGAGAGCCACAGTCGCTAGTTTGCGCGGCAAAACTTGAAAACAATGAAAACCTATGGGAGACCACATCCCCGCCACACGATGCTGTGGCTTTGTGGCGCCACAGAGTCGCTAGTGTGCTCCCGGCCTTATTCGGTTGAATGGTTCGTCGAACCAGATTATGGAACCTGCTTTGTCAAACGGTTTGAAGAGCTAGAGTCTAGTCACAAATGTAGGTTTGTGGACAACGAAGCCCCGCCCACAAAAGTCAGGATAGAAAAGACTTTCTTCAAACCGTTCGACGAACTTGTTCGACAACCGAATACCCTGTTCACACGTTCTAACATCACTTCAAACACTTGTCTGTCGAACTGCGTTCGATGAAACGTTCGACCTTGTAAACTAGCCTTTACACTCAAAGGCACAAACACCCAGGTAAATTCTTCGGTGATTGCTGCATAGAGACTTACCCGGACCAATGTCCCGCTCATCTTAACAAAAATAGATTCTCCACAGTTGCTATTTCTTGAAAGTCGTTTCTAATTTCATGTCTCCGATGTCCTCTACTATGAGATCTTTCTCCTCTGCTGTTACACACTCCATATATAATAACAATAGCTTTATATTAAAAAAAAGAAAAAAAAATTGTAGATAATGTTACCCCTTAGTATCCGCAACTTATAGTCCATTTCTTTTAGCGAGTCATATCTGCGCCGACTCGTAGCGATGCCCTTTTAGCTCGGAAAAGTGTCTTGATCGCTGATTGGTTGGACAAGATATTTCTAACCAATCAGCGACCAGGAAACTTTTCCGAGCTGAAAGGGCACCGTTGCGAGTCGGTGCAAATATGACTCGCTAAAAGAAATGGACTAAAGTAAGTTTGATAAGCTTGTATAGTTTTATTAAATAGAAGTAACATGAGCTAAAACAACTTTAATGTTGTTGTTCCATTTTTAGAGCGATAAAACACATCTTGTTAAGCCAATAAACCATTTTTCACTTTTATGGTTCACAAATTCACCCAATTTTTAGGTTATTAGATATTCTACCTTCTTCATGGGCTAGATCGTTTCCAATATTCAAATGAATGGCCAAAATTATATACAGTATATATATATATATATATATATATATATATATATATATATATATATATATCTTCTCTGAGTGGGGATACCTTAATGTGGTGAAACCGTCTGTGTATCACTAAGATCCGGAAAGCTGTACTAGTTAGGGCCCCTCATGCTAGGTTGGTTTGCTGTGAGCGATCAGACTAAAGTTTCCCATCATTACCAATCTGCTCTGGCCAAACCCCAGACATGAATTGACAGGTCTAAGGAGACTGAGGCCTTTGTACTGCAGTGGACTTGAAACGGCTGCATTTGTTGTTGATGCTGTTTTATATATATATATATATATATATATATATATATATATAAATAAATATATATATATATATATATATTTTTTATATATACTGTATACATACACACACACACACACACACACACACACATATATATATATATATATATATATATATATATGTATACACATACACATATATATACATATATATATATACATATATATTCATATATATAAATATACAGTATATATATATATATATATATATATATATATATATATATATATATATAGTCAGCTAATTATTATGTAGCATCTGTCATATATTATCAAGGAAGTGAAGAGAGCATCGAAGTTCAAAATGCCTTCGTAATTTTAACACTGAATATTTTTTTCTTTTTACTCTGAAAATGTATTCAACATATACCAGGTCGGAAATATTGAAAGCATCATCTATAAACACTTATAGATTTTCCTACGTGTGAAACAAGCCTATTTATTATAAATACATTATTGCAAATAATGAATGAACTCACCTGTTAGCCCCAGCACCGATGCCTTGGCCAAGATGGAGGCCGCTTCGGAACGCGTCGAATACAGGAACAATATTCTCGCCTCCGAGTTGACCAGCTGGGTTAGATCCGTCTCGACGTCACCCACTCGGACCGTGTTTGTGATGGTGAACCTGTTCAAAACATGTTTGGGGATAGAGATGTGGTATTGCCAATAAAGTCTAATGGTTGTCATGGTCATTGCTTGAAATGGTTTTGGGTAATGGCGGTACATTTGCTTTTGGCGAGAAGAAAACACGGTCAGATATCATTGAGGAGTTTATTTGGTTCGTTTACAGTGTGATAAAATGCAGGAACGTTTTGTATGTATATAAATATGCTATGTATGTATGAATGCATATATATATATATATATATATATATATATATATATATATATATATATATATATATATATATGGTAATTATGTATATATACATATAAATTTATGATGCATATATTGTCAAATAATACGTATACATATATATTGTATATGTATATTATCTATATATATATATATATATATATATATATATATATATATATATATATATATATATATATATATATATATATATATATACAATTTTCAATAATAGGCAGTTTACTACTGCCACGAGAAAGTGTATAGGGTTACTCCTAAATGACGAAAATGGATTACTCTATATGTATTAAGTTTAAACTCTCCTGTTAACTGTGAATATTTATGCTGTGTGGAAGTATCATCATGCAGAATTTTCCACAAATCATTTGAAAATTTATGTAAATCATGAAGAGTATTGCATTGATAAAAAGAAAAATATAATAAACTACAGCAAATTACAGTAGTTTTCATAATAGCATGAACTGGATGTTTATGAGATTTGTATTGTAATGTTGATATAGTTTGTTCCATACGGAAAATGATCGGATTTTTTTTTTTTTTTTTTTTTTGGTTTCTGGTCTTTTGTTCCATTAATTAAAAATGCTTTAGATAATAATATGATTATGACCATTTATGCTTATGGATATGGACATGAAAAATCTTTTATCAAGAACATGAGATAGAAAATTCACTCAACACAGAATAATTCACTCAACACAGAATAATGAAAATTCACTCAACACGGAATAATGAAAATTCACTCAATACAGAATAATGAAAATTCACTCAACACTGAATAATTTAGATTCACTCAACACAGAATAATGAAAATTCACTCAACACAGAATAATGAAAATTCACTCAACACAGAATAATGAAAATTCACTCAACACAGAATTATGAAAATTCACTCAACACTGAATAATTTAGATTCACTCAACACAGAATAATGAAAATTCACTCAACACAGAATAATGAAAATTCACTCAACACAGAATAATGAAAATTCACTCAACACAGAATAATGAAAATTCACTCAACACTGAATAATTTAGATTCACTCAACACAGAATTATGAAAATTCACTCAACACAGAATAATGAAAATTCACTCAACACAGAGTAATTCACTCAACACAGAATAATGAAAATTCACTCAACACAGAATAATGAAAATTCACTCAACACTGAATAATTTAGATTCACTCAACACAGAATAATGAAAATTCACTCAACACAGAATAATGAAAATTCACTCAACACAGAATTATGAAAATTCACTCAACACAGAATAATGAAAATTCACTCAACACAGAATAATGAAAATTCACTCAACACTGAATAATTTAGATTCACTCAACACAGAATTATGAAAATTCACTCAACACAGAATAATGAAAATTCACTCAACACAGAATAATGAAAATTCACTCAACACTGAATAATTTAGATTCACTCAACACAGAATAATGAAAATTCACTCAACACAGAATTATGAAAATTCACTCAACACAGAATAATGAAAATTCACTCAACACAGAATAATGAAAATTCACTCAACACAGAATAATGAAAATTCAATCAACACAGAATAATGAAAATTCACTCAACACAGAATAATGAAAATTCACTCAACACTGAATAATTTAGAATCACTCAACACAGAATTATGAAAATTCACTCAACACAGAATTATGAAAATTCACTCAACACAGAATAATGAAAATTCACTCAACACAGAATAATGAAAATTCACTCAACACTGAATAATTTAGATTCACTCAACACAGAATAATGAAAATTCACTCAACACAGAATTATGAAAATTCACTCAACACAGAATAATGAAAATTCACTCAACACAGAATAATGAAAATTCACTCAACACAGAATTATGAAAATTCACTCAACACTGAATAATTTAGATTCACTCAACACAGAATAATGAAAATTCACTCAACACAGAATAATGAAAATTCACTCAACACAGAATAATGAAAATTCACTCAACACTGAATAATTTAGATTCACTCAACACAGAATAATGAAAATTCACTCAACACAGAATAATGAAAATTCACTCAACACAGAATAATGAAAATTCACTCAACACAGAATAATGAAAATTCACTCAACACTGAATAATTTAGATTCACTCAACACAGAATAATGAAAATTCACTCAACACAGAATTATGAAAATTCACTCAACACAGAATAATGAAAATTCACTCAACACAGAATTATGAAAATTCACTCAACACAGAATAATGAAAATTCACTCAACACAGAATAATGAAAATTCACTCAACACAGAATAATGAAAATTCACTCAACACTGAATAATTTAGATTCACTCAACACAGAATTATGAAAATTCACTCAATACAGAATAATGAAAATTCACTCAACACAGAATAATGAAAATTCATTCAACACAGAATAATGAAAATTCATTCAACACAGAATAATGAAAATTCACTCAACACAGAATAATGAAAATTCATTCAACACAGAATAATGAAAATTCACTCAACACAGAATAATGAAAATTCACTCAACACAGAATAATGAAAATTCACTCAACACAATAGTGAAAATTCACTCAACACAGAATAATGAAAATTCACTCAACACTGAATAATTTAGATTCACTCAACACAGAATTATGAAAATTCACTCAATACAGAATAATGAAAATTCACTCAACACAGAATAATGAAAATTCATTCAACACAGAATAATGAAAATTCATTCAACACAGAATAATGAAAATTCATTCAACACAGAATAATGAAAATTCATTCAACACAGAATAATGAAAATTCACTCAACACAGAATAATGAAAATTCATTCAACACAGAATAATGAAAATTCACTCAACACAGAATAATGAAAATTCACTCAACACAGAATAATGAAAATTCACTCAACACAATAGTGAAAATTCACTCAACACAGAATAATGAAAATTCACTCAACACTGAATAATGAAAATTCACTCGACACAGAATAATGAAAATTCACTCAATACAGAATAATGAAAATTCACTCAACACAGAATAATGAAAATTCACTCAATACAGAATAATGAAAATTCACTCAACACAGAATAATGAAAATTCACTTAACACAGAATAATGAAAATTCATTCAACACAATAATGAAAATTCACTCAACACAGAATAATGAATTGGAGATTGCGTAAAAGCGTAAGACTTTTCGCGTTACTTCGATTTAAATTTGCAATGAATATGCTGTAGACCATAGAATGTTTGCATGAACATTAAAAAAGAATCCGATTGCGTGTCTGGGAAATTTTATTAGAGAAATATACTATTATGTAATTAATTTTTATGTATCGGAGGAATAATGTCAGAATGTCGTATAGAAAGAAATAAAGTATAGCGAATTCAAGTATTAAAAATCAATTTTATTATTAATATAATTGAGAACAAATTTTTTTTTTCCTGAACTGGACCTGAAGTATAATATTATTTCAGATTAAGGAACAAAAATTACTCCTGGATGTCTCCCATATTTAGTAGTTTTTATTCCTAAATCTGAAATAATATTATACTTCAGGTTCAGTTTAGGGAAAAAATCTGTTTTTAATTATATGAATAAAACTGATTTTTAATCCTTGAATTCGCCAGACTTAATTTCTTTCTATTAAACACTCTGACATTATTCCCCCGATACATGGAAATCGATTACATAAGTATAAATACCTCTAATAAAAATTCTCAGACAGGCAACTGGATTCTTTTTAGAATTCATTCGAACATTTTCTGGTCTATTGCACTTTCATTATTATTATTATTATTATTATTATTATTATTATTATTATTATTATTATTATTATTATTATTATTACTAGCCAAGCTACAACCCTAGTTGGAAAAGCAAGATGCTATAAGCCCAAGGGCTCCAACAGGGAAAAATAGCCCAGTGAGGAAAGTGAAAAAGGAAATAAATAAATGAAAATAAATTAACAATATATCATTAGTAGTCTTTTAAATGGGAATCTTTGATGCAATCTTTGATGCATTAGATTACTAAACGAACATTTATTTATTTTGCGTAGAGTGCATTCCCAACACCCCATTTACGCAACGAAAACAAACAAGAACGAATAAATTTGCAAGGTAAACAACTTCAGACAATTCTATAGCATCTGTTTTCTCTGGTTGATTGATGATGGATAAACAATTTAGTCATGGCGAATTTAAAAATCAATGGAGAGCTCATTAGGGATCTCTCTCTCTCTCTCTCTCTCTCTCTCTCTCTCTCTCTCTCTCTCTCCCCAAGGAGTTTGGGATGCTTAAAGTTAAAAATTCTCTCACTCCCTCTCTATAAGGGGTTCGGTATGCTTGAAATAGAAATCTCTCTCTCTCTCTCTCTCTCTCTCTCTCTCTCTCTCCAAGAAGGATATCGGGATGCTTAAAGTTAAAATCTCTCTCTCTCTCTCTCTCTCTCTCTCT
>NC_090755.1:59919954-59924954 GCF_036898095.1 Palaemon carinicauda
AAACTACATTCTCAACTTTTGCCTAAATATGTATTGAGTTTGCAGTTTATCCTTAAAATAATCTTAATGAATGTAGATTACTAATGTAGTTATATAGAATTATATTATCCAAACATGATTAATATAATGATACATATTTAAATTACTTTCAAAATATGATTTTGATGGCCTTGTTATCTTTTGAAAATGACTAATAAGAAAGAAAAGGAGAAATACTCTTTGAAATATCTTGAAAAAATAATTTGAATATCATAGAATTTATTCTTCTGATATCTTAATGGCTAACATGCAAGTATTAAGAATGATTTTCGAGACTGATCCAAAATATCAAACAACCTTAAGGGTTTTAGGTTTTAAAAGTTTTAAAGGCCACTCATGAATGGCATAGGCAAGGGACAGTAACAGTGCCTTAGCTAGTAGGACAATGCCTTCACCATATATACATATGACCAGCGCCCAAGCCCCCTCTCAACACAAGCTAAGACCAGGGAGGGACAGGCAATGGCTGCTGATGACTCAGCAGGTAAACCTAAAGGCTCCCCCAAAACCCACATCCTTAGCTCACAAGGATGGTGAGGTTGCAGACACTACAAGAAACTATAGAGCTTGAGCGGGACTCGAACCCCAGTCCGATAGATTGTCAAGCAGGGACGTTTCCAATTGGAACTATATCAAAATCACCGTGAAAAAGAAAACGAAAAATCTCTCGGTCTCTCACCCTCTCTAAACCGGAGTTATCGGCGTTCCAGGCTATGACTGGAATGCCCAAGTAACCAGCCAGCTGGAAGAAGTACTGGACCGAGGCTGTCGATCTGCCGTAGTTCTCCGAGTTGAAGAGGTACAGGATGGCCGAAACGTTGTTGGGTAGGAACTGGTCGCAGAGTGTTTCCAGGATCGCTGTTTCGGGAGAAAAAAAAAGAAGAAAGTTGCGATGCAGATTAGGTTTGAAATGGAATTAAGAATCTGTGTTGTAATTAGAATAGATTTAAGATCTTTAGTCACCGAAAAACTGTGTTAAATGATCAATAATATTTTGGAAGAGATAGTAATGCAATTTGGTTGTGAGACGAGAGAAACTATATTGTAATGAGATTAGATTTTGGATTTATATTCGTCGAAAACCTTTTTTTAGATAAAAGCTGGACATTTTGGAATAAAAAATTAACGCTTTAGAATAAAAAAAAATAACGTTTTGGAATGAAAAATTAACGCTTTAGAATAAAAAATTAACGTTTTTGGAATGAAAATTTAACATTTAAGAAGATATGGTGATGCAATTTGGTTTTTAGATGATAGAAGCTATAGTTTAATGAGAATACATTTAGGATCTATATTCTTCGAAAACCTTTCTTTTTAAATGAAAGCTTAGCATTTTAAAATGAAAAATTACCATTTTTGAATGAAAAATTAACATTTTGGAACGAAAAATTATAGTTTTGGAATTAAAAATTAACATTTTGAAAGAGATAGGCTAGTTATGTAATTTGGTTGATAGACGAAAGAAACAATATTTTAATGAAAATAAATTTAGAATCTATTCCAAAACCGGTTTTAAATGAAAAATATTTATATAGTTTATTTTCTGTCTATGACCATTCCTACTTTCCTTGTTGGAGCCCTTGGACTTATAGCATCCTGCATTTAAACCAGGGTTGTAGCTTGGCTAGTAATCATAACAACAATAATAAAATGCTTTCTGGATAAACAGACCTCTAGCAACTGTTCACCTCCTTTCAGTTCGCAATGAATAGTTTCATACGTTTATAAATCAAAAGTTCCTTGAAGTGACACAATAGCTGGATTGAGACATACTCCTCCCCCCCCCCCCCCTTCCTTCCTTTTGCCCGGTCCAACCTAATATCGTTGGACTTTTACTTCTACCTCAATGTCGTTCTTGTTTGTCTTTGGTATTGTTTGTTTTTCTATTCTTTCGAAGGATTTCCTCGGGAATGCTTCATATTGTTTTCATGGTTTTAAGGTTTGGAGTATATATATATATATATATATATATATATATATATATATATATATATATATATATATATATATATATATATGTATATATGTATGTATATATATTTATATGTGTGTATATATATATATATGTATATAAATATATGTATATATGTATGTATATATATGTATATATGTATATGTATATATATTTATATGTATATATATATATATATATATATATATATATATATATATATATATATATATATATATATATATATATTTATATATATACATATATATATATATATATTATTATATATATATATATATATATCTATCTATATATATATATATATATATATATATATATGTATATATATATATATATATATATATATATATATATATATATATATATGTATATATATATATATATATATATATATATATATATATATATATATATATATTATTATATATATATATATGTGTGTGTGTGTGTGTGTGTGTGTGTGTGTGCTTTAGATGTTCAAGATTCACATTTTAAAATTCAATCCATTAAAACATGGATTCTTATTCTTATTGTCTCATAGAAATGATAAAAAAAAAAAAAAATAAATAAATCTCTTCCTCATTACTCCATTTCTATCGCTTAATAGACCTTGCACGGATGATACACTTTCTATAAGCATGAAAGAATTTAATCTCGCCAATGGAGGAAAGGTTCAATGTTGCGTCAGGTGCCGGTGTACCGGTGTAAAGGATTCAAGTTACCCCCCGGTAACTTGAAACCGGTTTCAGATTACCGGGAGGGTAGTTTGAAACCGGTTTCAAGTTACCCCCTCTGTTTTCAAGTTACCCCCTCATCAGAATGATAAATAATTCATGTGACATCGCAAATATGTATCATGCATTTATTGTTGGCTTCGTAGCAGTAGGAAAAGTAGTTTAATCTGGTATTTAAGACCAAAAATTGTGTATTAGTGAATTATATGACACGTTAAAAGTCACAGACTGTAATTCAAGGTTTTGTGATAAAGGCGAGGTAAAATTTTATTTTATTTCTGTTCGTGTGATTGTTGATATTTTCGTATTTAAGACCTAAAGTGTCATATAATTCCCTAATTCACAATATTTGAAGTTACAGACTTTCATTTAAGGTTTAGTGATCACGGCGAGGTAAAACTTTATTTTATTTCAGTGTGCGCGTGATTGTCGAGATTTTTTTTTTTTTTCAATTTTTAATTAACTGGCCTTATCTTTCAATTAAACACTAACTATGACGCATCTAACTTTATACAAAACAATTATTAAGTAAAAAAGATAGATATTACCCGTAAAAATATTTGAAATCATAACCATCACAATGAACCCTGTTTTAGCATTACATGGGAAAAAAACATTTACTAAATAAAATATTAAGAAAAAAAATGGGAAAATGGTAATGAAATTGTTAAATTTGGAATTGACCAAACAATAAAACGTGTCACAGATGCAGCCAACTTATAAAAAACGACTTTGTTTCAGATTTGCAAGGCAAATTGGGTCAAGGGTATTAAGCATACTGATAACATTATAAAGGAAGACATGAAAATGGTCTGAATGAACTAATTTATTGAATCTTTTGTGATAGCACTAACTTCATCTGACGAAGTCACCATAACCACGTTTGCTAATATAACCTTTGTTGTAAAGAAATTAATTTTGTCGATTAATTAGATAAATTCTAAAACAATACAATCACCTACGTAAATATACCATATTAAACATAGTTAATTAAATCTTTTGTAAAGAATCCTGTCTTTTAATGATCAATCAGAATTGAGAAATGAATTCATTTGATATCAAAATTAAGATTATTTCTGTTATTATGATAATCGTTTTATAACAATTTTGCTATTTGTTATATTTAAGTTTCAACTTGTCACCACGTGGTTGCAAACAAAAAGAACGAAGGAAACAATTTAGGGAGAGTATCAAATTAAAGGATTATATTCTTAGACCGTTCAAATCCGGTTGAATGACTTATTAGTTGACCCTTTTCTCCTATTCTTGGCTCGCCCATAGATTAAAGCGGTCAAGCCAAATGTGCTTTGAAAATGACCCAAGAGAACTGGCAATGCCGCTATTGGGCTCCGTGTTTGCTCTTAAAATAGTTTGACTATACCCATAGTTGCAATATAACAATAGAACTCCTTGTGTCCATATATCTCTTTGTTTATTCATTTATTCTGTCACTGATAATGCATAGTAACTTCGTAGTATTTGGATGCTATGCACGTAAAAAATAAAAGCTCAAATATAAATTACCAACATGCATGTCGTCGTGAGACAGAATTAACGTTGTGTAAGCTACTGTTAGCTCGATTCATTTTAAACCAGAGGACATTAAAGATGGTATGAAGTCTCGATTACTAGGTATTGCTGTTTTGTCATTTGATGAAATGAGTAATAAGAAAGAATGGAGCTCTGACGAAGGGGCAGAAGTGTTATATAAACCGCATGGAAATGTACAGGTGACCATGAGGCGAGGTCTTTTTTTTCTTTATGATACATTTCAGGTAAAATTCTTAAACATTTTATGACACCGTTTTTCAATAATTTTCCATTTAGAGATCAACAACAGAGAAAGAAAAATCCATACACGAATCCATCACTTACTACTCTGGAAGATGGTTTAAATAGGATTTGATTTAGCCCATGATAACACACAGCTGCCTACCCTTAGGCTAAAATCAGTAACAACAGTTGTGAGATTAACACAAACTGTGTTCAATGTCATCCATAGAGGGCTATAAAGTGTAACGACTTTACCGTAGTCCAGGTGTTTTCGTATACAAACAACCAATGAAAGTACAGTAGAAGCAAACAGCATGTACTGTACCACGTTTTATTAAAACTGTTATAATTGCTTACAATCTTGCTTTATTAAAAGTGTAAATTATTTACAGATATCATGAATGATATAGTATTTACAACATACATACAAATACATATACATGTATTATATATATATATATATATATATATATATGGATAAA
>NC_090755.1:59927454-59929954 GCF_036898095.1 Palaemon carinicauda
TACTACTCATAACATTTTAATTAAACTGTATAAAAGTTGTAATCTGAAAAATAATTTTCTGATTCGCACATCATTCATTTAATTTTGGTAGTTGGGGAAGTGGTGCTTTTAAAGGTTAAGGTTTTTAGTCAACTCGCACTTTGTAACTCTAGGTAAGACCTACTTATTAAATATCTCTAAAATAATCTCACTAAAGGCCCGGTCACACCGCCCGAATGTTGCTGGAGTGTTCCTTGAACGGCAGGGAGGTGGACCAAACAATCGAAAATTTACTTTAACGTTTTTACGTTCGGTCTTTATTAGGCTGCTGAACGTAGCAAATCCTCGCATATTTCCTGGGTTTTCCTCTACCTCTATTATGGAAGTTGCTAATTTATGCAATAAGGGTATTGGTATACAGGATGTCGAAAAGCGTAACGGAGTGATATTACAGTCACCACCTGTAAAAGATGATAACAAAATAGGGTAAAAATTACGGTCGCTGTATCTTAATTAAAATTAAGGGTTTTTTAACAGTTTATTAAAAAAAAAAGCTACTGAAACTTTTCGACATCCTGTATACCAATACCCTTATTGCATAAATTAGCAACTTCCATAATAGAGGTGTAAGAAAACCCAGGAAATATGCGAGGATTTGCTACGTTCAGCAGCCTAATAAAGACAGAACGTAAAAACGTTAAAGTAAATTTTCGAGGTTTTGGTCCACCTCCCTACCGATCAAGGAACGCTCCAGCAACGTTCGGGCGGTGTGACCGGGCCTTAACCTCTACCTTTCTCATTTAAGGGCTAAAATGTTTTAAATGTTATTTAATAAAGTAATCTTGTTGAAAACGCTTATTTTCACAAAACGTATTTGGAATTGCTTACTGAACCATATACAAGTTTTACTGTGACAATAACTCCTTCCTGGCTTAGTTGGCGAATGTATATAGGGTATTTTACACCCCTGCTTAGCATAGAGGTGATGCGTTTGCCTTGCATTCGCAGGGCAGCAGATGGATCCCAACTGGGGACTGAGTTTAAGCTGTTTACTGGGGAGGCTATTGCTGAAGTTCTGGTTGATACTAAAACGGAAACCAGACACCTTTAACCTTTAAGATTCTTTTACCCTAGGAATTATGTACTCATCGTTTAGACAAAATTAGCCAGTGTAGTGTTGAGTTTATTTTCATTTCTTTCACCAGTCGTCAATCGTCTCCCAGGAAGTAAAGCAAATGATAAGGCTTATCAAAAACAAGATAGATGATGTGTTGGAAATCGAGTTTTAATTCTCTATTTACTTTCTGAAACGATTGTAATCTCAAGGCCACAGTTTTTTTATCCCTCATAAAAATACAATAACAGTTAATTAATTTACATTATCTACGCAATTAATCTATTACAAAAATATATGAACATATAAAGTATTTTACAGAAAAATGTAAATCAAAATCAATATAAATAAAAATAGAAATATGTAATTTAAACATTCTTTTGTTACATAGTCAGATATTGCATGTATACCTACATTTAATATACTTCCTTTGTGATTCTGATTAGGTTAAACAAACCTCCGACATCAGGGTAACCTTAAGAGTGTCATGTATTAAAGTTATGCGTGATTGATATTGCATTATACCGTAGTTCTTCAAATTAATGTTATAATTACTATTATTAATAGTTTTGTTGTTGTCTATGCGGTTTTGTTAGATTATGAAACTAAAATATATCCTATTTAAAGGTTTAAAAGCCACTCATGAATTTCAGAGGCAAGGGGCAGTAACATTGCCCTATCGAGCAGGACAATGCCTTAGAGACTAACCATATATCCATATGATCAGCGCCCAAGCCCCCTCTCCACCCAAGCTAAGACCAAGGAGGGCTAGGCAGTGGCTGCTGATGACTCAGTAGATAGACCTATAGGCTACCCCAAATCCCCCAACCTTAGCTCACAAGGATGGTGAGGTTGCAGCCACCAAAGAAACTAACGAGTTTGAGCGTGACTCGAACCCCAGTCTGACGTTCACCAGTCATGGACGTTACCACATCGGCCACCACAACCTTAATAGCTTAATTATGAAGTCTTTTTTTGGTCACTTTTCACTATCCCATGAATCATTGGATTTTCAATTGCATTTCCTAATAATCTATCTTCCAAAATTTCGTTTTTTTTTTTTTTTTTTTTTTACACTGATTCTCTCCATTACCTAACCTTGCCTTCAAATTGTTTTTGTCGTAAAAATCAATTCAAGCAGTTTAATAACTTTTACTTGTAACCAACGAATGTAAAATGTACGCATTTATAAGACTGAAAACGAATTCAAACATAAAAATTTCAATTTGATGTTTATTGTATTTTCAAAATGTTTTTTTCTTGTTATTTTTTTTTCTTTTCGAGAGAGGGAGATTGGAAAATGATTCTTCGATTCGAGAAATATATATATTTATTTTCTTCAATTTTTTTTTCCGGTAGTGTACTCGGATAACAGGAAGTGGGGAAGGGAGATTAATCTCCCATTTA
>NC_090755.1:59934954-59947454 GCF_036898095.1 Palaemon carinicauda
TGTAGCTAGTTAAATATATAGAAATATAGGCTATAATAAGGGGAAGGAATATTTAATCATGTCCTATATAGCTAGTCGAATATATAGAAATATATATTATATATATATATATATATATATGTATATATATATATATATATATATATGATATATATATATATATATATATGAGAGAGAGAGAGAGAGAGAGAGAGAGAGAGCCAGCCTTGTTCGTGACTGAAATCTCCTGTGTATGTTTGTGTTCTTTTGTGCACAGGAAAATATATGGTTTATTTTCCATGTTGTTTAGTGTTTGGCAATCTCATAGCCACCCCCTAGTTCCCAAATGCTTTGTTGACATTAAAAAGGTGCACTAGATTCCAGTCATCACATGTTAAAGTATAATGTTTTTAATGTATATTTACACTCGCACACACGTGTATATTTGCATATATATATATATATATATATATATATATTTATATATGCATGTATATGTGTATAATTAATGGCATTTTCGCTTCTAGAAAGCTTGAGGTTTAGTAGAAAGGCGAAGGAAAGCAGATACTTCAGCATTTGGACAGTTTATTAGCTAAGCTTTCGCGAACAACATTTCCCATCATCGGAGCTAAAAAAGTGAATTTAAAACACAAATCAATAGACAATTACGTTAAGTCAATGAAATTCCGTTAAAAAGGCAAGAATTATAATAAATACCTCGAAATACTTAAAAAATGGTGTGGATGAAATATACTGAAACTTGATAAATTAAACCAAATACATTAAATTAAAATAAAGAGATTTAATGAATGATTTAAGTAAAGACCTATATCAAAATCAGAACAAATACACAGAAAACTTTAAAGAACAGTAAAAAAGGAATCACAAAACATAATAGATATGGGAATAAAAATAATAATACACAGGAATAACCTGGAATATAAGAAAAACAGACAAAATAAAAAAAAAAAAAAAACTCCGGATAAGAAAGTAACTCACTTAGTATGGAAAAATCCAAGACTGAAACATGGAAAGACGGGGAGGTTTAGACTTTAGAGCTATAAGTAATGGTTAGAAGATTAAGTGGAGAAAGTCGTTAGGCAATATGTAAAGGAACAGAGGTTGTTGACTGATTGAGAGTAGGGGATAGCTGTTTCATGAAAAGTGATTCTAGGGTAGGTAGAGAATAGCTATTGGGTGATTGGGCTAGTATTTTGAAATTAGAATAATGAATTGATTGCTTGCATTCATGAGCGTGATTTCGTATGGGAGAAAATTATTTTTTATTTAATATACAACCTGTACGGTGACTGACTCCTCTATGAGAGTCAATGCGGATCCTCAAGAGACGGTTGGAACAACCAATATAAGTTCCTAAATTACATTTAGGAGAATTGTATAAATAAACAATTGAGGACCGCATCAAATCTGGTAGAGTGTCTTTGAATGTGAACAAGGTACCTATGGATAGTGGATTTTTTAATACAAACTTGAAATTAACATATGGATACAAATTAGAAAGAGCTTTCTCAAGTTTACATTTAACATTTTTATAGTTACATATAAATGGTAGAGACATATACATTTGCTTCTTTGGTACGTTTAGTAAGGTGGCTTTCGGAATAAAAACAGTTATTTAAAATCTGCTTCGTAAATTTATCAAACACGTCACATGGATAACAGCTCCTAATAAAATATGATTTTAGAAATTTAGTTTCCTCGTGGAATCTACCCCAATCTGAAGAAAGATTGAAAGCTCTAAAAATTAATGTTTTACAAGTTTTTTTTTTTTTTTTTCCCGTATATTTGTTCTGATTTTGATATTGCTCTTTTCTTATAACATTCATTAAATCTTTTAATTTTTAATTGGATGTATTTGGTTTAATTTATTATGTCTTAGTATATTTCATCCACATCATTTTTTAAGTATTTCGATGTATTTTTTATAATTCTTGCCTTTTTAACGGAATTTCATTGACTTAACGTAATTATCTATTGATTCGTTTTAAATTCACTTTTTTTAGCTCCGATGATGGGAAATGTTGTTCCCGAAAGGCAAATAAACTGTCCAAATGCTGAAGTATCTGCTTTGCTTCGCCTTTCTACTATTTTATATATATATATATATATATATATATATATATATATATATATATATATATATATATATATATATATATGTATGTATAGTGTATATATATATACACATACATTTATACATTAAAAACATATTACTTAGAATTAGGATGACTTGAAGCTGATACACCTTTATCCTATCAACAAATCGTTTGATCCTTTGGGCCTTCCACATTCCGGCTTTGGTCCGAAGCAGTCAAGAAACCACAGGAAACATTATTATACGGCATATGTTATCAAAGGTGCACTGCATTCAATAACAAAATGGCAACGACGTTTAATCTGAACAGTGTGTTGCTGTTAGAAGAACATGAGGAATACAAAGCACATTTTACTGGTATAACTATGATAATTATTAACATTAGCATCATTATCATTTATTATATTAGTTTATGTTTTTCTTGTTACAACTTCATTAATGGTTTTAGGGTTGTGGTACACTTAGATTCAAAAGTTCGCCGACACTCAAGGGGAATCGTTCGTCAGAGGTCTCTAGTGTTACCGTGACAAAACAAAGAAAGAGTTGGTCTTCTTACTACCTTCAAGGAAATGGGCGGAGACTTGTCCAACCTCAGCGAGCGCTTAAAAATATTACAAATCGAGTTGCCCTATTTCATACTGTGGTATCATTTGTCCCTCGAGTATTCACTACAAATACACAAAACACACGCACACACACACACACACACATATATATATATATACATATATATATATATATATATATATATATATATATATATATATATATATATATATATATATATATAATTATTTTTACTATTCTTTTGAGGAGCCCAATAGACACTTTCAATGGATGGGTTGGTGGCGCGGGGGGGGGGGGGGGGGAATTACTCATCCCCCGGGCAGTCCGACACTGAAGAATTTGAGGAAATAAGGAAGTCATTTGTATTTTAGAGGTTGTGGAAAGAGGTTAAAAAGTTCTTGATACAACTTGTAAAATATTGTATAATTGCCTCAATCTAGTTTGATAACCGTTAATGTTCCATGAAATATATCTAACCAAATTCATTATTAGTTCATTTGTAGTAGCTAGTAGCAACCGAATAAATAGCTGTTGTTGTTCTAAGGTTGATTTGTAACCAAAGTTAACTATTAACTTTGCATAATAAATAATCTGTGATGAAAACAGTAAATACTGATGACTGCATAGCACTTTGAATACAATCAGAATTTAGTTTATTGAATCCAAAAGGATTTGTATTGCAGTAAATGAGACCACTATTACATTCTAGCAAAAACTTTGAGAAATTTGCTTTATTGATAAATCATATGAAAAAGTATCTTGTCCTCAGAACGACATAATTTTCCAAGATTTTGTAATGAAAGTAAGAAATACTAATTTTCCCGTAATATATTCTCTAATTTTCCAAAAAAATTATAAGCGCAGGGGGCATGAGCACAAAATGATTTCCTACACTAATACCTTGGCTTTAAGTTATCAGTGATTATGTAATTACTAGTAGCTTTATCTTCAGAAAATTACGTAGCTTGATTACGCTGACTTCTAATAATCGTGATTCAAATAGGCGTAAGTCTCCATGATCAAGTTCCTATTTGTGTTCCTTTCATTCATTCTTTATTCATTCGTTTATTAAACATCCTCGGTATTTTTAAGATAAATTGCCTTGTTCGCCGTTATTCATCTAAAGCCGTCAATTTTAGTTCCTAGTTTCTCACTATTCCTCCAGAAAAGAAATCTCTCCTTAGCGGCAACAAGAAACACCTTCACTTGACCATTCCAACCTGGAACTTTTCGAAATTTGCGTGAAGCCAAGACGAGATATTCCTTAGCTGGATTAGAAAATAAGGCATTTTGAGCACTATTTACTCACATTCTTTATACAATTTCAATCACATTCCTTTATAATTATTCCAGTTAACGAGAGTATCTTGGTTGATTTTAAAGCAAACGGGTAAATTATCCTACAGAGTACTTTCGTAATGAGGATATTAATTGGAAAACTTGTGGTATATGGAGGACTACAGAACATAATGATCTATAGTAACTAAATAGTATAACTTCGAGCCGGACAAATGTTGCTTTAAGGATTCTTTCTAACGAATCCTTCAAACACTCAGAGGACAACGACTCTGATTATAGCTATTATTTTTCCAAAATCTACCATTATTTGGATGAGCATTTAAGTCCAAAATAATAATCCCGTTATCTCTACTCGATGATAACTATCTCCAATTTTGTCATAGGGCCTCAGTAATTATCAAGCAAATTATAGCTATTGTAATAAAGATTGAATTTGCAACACAGCAAAGATTTTACAGTATATATTTAAAATTCTAGTTTAAATGTCAATGCCAACCGTTCTTAGCCACAAATACGGGCGGAAAAGGAAAAGTAAAAACTTTTATGAATAAAGGGCAAGTGGGTTGCGAACTAAAGACTGAGATGGCACATCCCCTTGAATCTGAATGACTTGGGAAATATTTTACAGTAAAGTATCCTTATGTATTCCAAAATGTTCCTATCTATTGATATCTAAAGGCCTATGAAAGTCTTTAGAAATCAATTTAGCATTCTAAAACTAATTTTTGGAAGCATAATACAATAATTTTTATTGGAGACATTGCAATATCAAGCGAAAATTTCTCCTGTCTAAAAATCAATTTACAGGATAAACAATTACTACATTCACTACTGTAATCTCTCTCTCTCTCTCTCTCTCTCTCTCTCTCTCTCTCTCTCTCTCTTATTGACCTCAAGGCTCGTATAACTCATTTATGCCGTTTTTATGAATACTTTACAGCATCGAGCCATAAATGAAACTGGAACAAGACTAATGTCAGATCTCCGAACAATCGAATGTAGCTGTTAACGGAAGGAATTGTTAAGTTATTCCACTCCATTAATTTCTACATGCTTACACAGATTCTAGATTTATATATATATATATATATATATATATATAATATATATATATATATATATATATATATATATATATATATATATATATATAATGTGTGTGTGTGTTTTGTGTATTTGTATTGGATAGTTGAGATGTCAAATGATACCACATCATAAAATATGGCAACAAGATTTGTAATATTTTCCAGCGTTCGCTGAGCTTGGACAAGGCTCCGCCTATTTCCTAAGAAGTAGTAAGAAATGCAACTCTTTATTTGTTTTTTCATGGTATCACTAGAGACCTCTGACGAGCGATTCTCCCTGAGTGTCGGCGGACTTTTGAATCTAAGTGTACCTTATTGGAAATGTCTCTGCCGCACGTTCTGCCGAACGGGGGTTCGAGTCACGTTTAAGCTCAATAGTTTCTTGTCAGGCCTGCAACCTCACCATCCTTGTGAGCTAAGGAGGCGGGTTTTGGGGAGCCTATTAGTCTATCTGCTGAGTCATCAGCAGCCAATGCCTGGCCCTCCCTCGTCCTAGCTTGGATAGAGAGAGGGGGCTTGAGTACTGATCTTATGTATAAATGGTCAGTCTCTATAGCATTAATTAATATCAATAATAATAATATCAATAATAATAATAATAATAGGGAAGTGTGGAATAGGGGGGAAAGGAAGAGCACCCCTGGATGCAATCCAATTTATAGCTCAAAGGCAGGTACTCGGGATGGGAAAGATTAAGGAAATAGGGAGAAAGAGAAGTTCAGGAGAAGAATAAAAGAGAGGGGCAGACCCTCTTGCGATATTAAGGAATTGGTATTATTATTTCAGTTATTTACATTACTTTGTCCTGGTAGATAGGGCAATGTCACTGTCCCTTGCCTCTGCCACTCATGAGCGGCCTTTAAACCTTTGAAACACAAAACTACATAAATCTTTCGTATGACTGCAAAAATTTCTGCCTATTAATGAATATGACTCATTTCCCCCACCAAGTAATAATGTGAAAGTTATAAACATTAATCAAAATGCTATTAGACAGTTACGCAAGGTAATTAATTGTTCTTGATTCGCAGCGGTAATTTATGTAAATGAGCTTTTGATAGAGTTGTCTGAACATAATTAGGTTCAAGTTCGGTAATGGAGATGTTTTGAAAGGTTGCCATTATAAGTTATAAATCAGTTTACAATATTTTGTCCAATTGCTTGCAATGTTAATAAGCGGAATGTCGTTTATGGTTGCAGGTAATTCTATGATTTGTGAATGTATTTGAGAGAGAGAGAGAGAGAGAGAGAGAGAGAGAGAGAGAGAGAGAGAGAGAGAGATGGAATCGTGTTTGAAATAATAATCATTTATATATATATATATATATATATATATGTATATATACTATATATATATATATATATATATATATATATATATATATATATATATATATATATATATATGTAAATATCACCCACGAATGGCATTTAATACCGAATTCTATCTTGGGAATATATATCCACTTGGAATTCATTTTATGGTAACAGCTTCTGGCCGGGTGGGCATTCGAAACACCACCTGTGCGGCTGGAAACCATGCCGGCAGGGACCATACCGACTGAGCTATCAAGAGAGACTAAAAGTTTATGACAAGTCCCCCTACATATTCCTGTCGAATTCAGGAATCTGTTCATAGACTTGAAATAAACCCATCTCCACCATGATAGCTGAATCGTGGTTATTTTAATGAACATATATCTCAAGCACACGTGATTTTAATTAATGTAAATATCACCCACGAATGGAATTTAATACCGAATTCTATCTTGGGAATATGTATCCACTTGGAATTCATTTTATGGTAACAGCTTCTGGACGGGTGGGGATTCGAACCACCACCTGTACGGCTGGAAACCAAGCTGGCAGGGCCAGAAGCTGTTACCATAAAATGAAATGTTGTTGTTGTCATTATTATTATTATTATTATTATTATTATTATTATTATTATTATTATTATTATTATATATTTTTTTTATTATTGATTATGTATGAAGTGTGATTTGGATTGGCAACACTAGTAGCATGCATTAATATTTATAAATATATAAGCAGGTCTAGTTATCATTATGATAGACCAAAATTTATATTCTTATTTCATTCGATTCGGGTTTTTCTGCTTTCATATTTTTTTTTTTTTTAGTCATTAGGGTAAAAAGATGAAAACTATCAGAATGATTTTGAGATAATGAGAAAACTCCAATTGTATAATATAAAAACATCGACAGATGAATGCGCACTTCCTTCACTTTGGCGTTACTCTGCGGCAAATTCTACGATAAGATCAATAACAACGTTCAAATAGATCTGTTATATATAAACTATGAAGAAAGACATGTCAAAAAGTTCAACATCAAAACATTCGCTGCAAGTTTGAACTTCCTAAGTTCCACCGATTCAACTGCCCTATTCGGAAGACCATTCCACCGTCTGTTCACAGGCGGAATGAAACGTCTAGTATATTGCATAGTATTGAACCCCATGATGGAGAAGGCACTACAGTTAGAATTAACTGCATGCATAGTACTACGAACAGGATGGTACAGTAACTTAACTCATTAAAGGTTTAAAGGTCGCTCATAAATGACAACCCTCTCTCCACCCAAGCTTGGACCAAGGAGGGTCAGGCAATGGCTGCTGATGACTCAGCAGATAGACCTATAGGCTCCCTCAAACCACCCATCCTTAGCTCACAAGGATGGTGAGGTTGTAGCGAACAAAGGAACTAATGAATTTGAGCGGGACCCTCACTAGTCAGGGACGTTACCACATCAGCCACCACAACCCTATTTAACTATCGTTCCCTTATTAATCTATGTAAGGCCAAGTAATGGTTGTCGTATAATCTGAAACACGAAAAAATTTTAAAAGCTCTATTTTGGGAACCAATTTCCGCAGAAATACAAGGATAAATAAAAAAAAAATATATTCACTGGGAAATAAGTGAGTTTCCTTCAAAGCCATTATGCAAAGGAATATAATGCCATTAATAGATAGATAAAAAAAATACTTTATGGAAATAAAAAGAATTCTCTTTAAAGCCATTATGCAAAGGAAATATATTTTTCTAAACTGATGTATTCTTTCGAATCAAAAGAGTTGATCATAAATGAAAATGTTATTCCCTGCATTTTTTCTTTGAGAGAAAATGTCAGGAGATTTGTTGTCTTTCTTATGCAAAACATGTTATTACCATTTTCGCGACTTCCTTCGCCAGAAGAAAGTTTCCATCCTTTGTTTTTATTTTAGGAAGAATAAGACTTTTTTTTTATATCAAAACTCGGTTATGTTTGAGTATAAAAAATGGAATTTACTCTTTTGTGCTGTAAAATAATAATAATTATCTTTTTCTCATATATTTTAAGTTCGTCTACTATAGTTTTTATTTTAGGAAGAATAAGACTTTTTTTTTTTATATCAAAACTCGGTTATGTTTGAGTATAAAAAATGGAATTTACTCTTTTGTGCTGTAAAATAATAATAATTATCTTTTTCTCATATATTTTAAGTTCGTCTACTATAGTTTTTATTCTAGGAAGAATAAGACTTTTTTTTATATCAAAACTCGGTTATGTTTTAGTATAAAAAATGGAATTTACTCTTTTGTGCTGTAAAATAATAATTATATTTTTCTTATATATTTTAAGTTCGTCTTCTATAGACTTTATAGATTTTGTTTATAGATTTCCATATTGTGTTTATTTCCTATTAGCATATCTTAAAGTTTGTTTAAAATTCGCCACAAGTCACTTATTTTATTCATCTTATTCAATTAATACTAATGCATCTCCCCTTACTGTTATTATTCATTCGGAAGTGTTTGTGTTGATTGTCCATTTATTGAAGATTGTTTATAATTGGCAAAAAGTCACTAATTTTTTCTTAAGCAATTTTTATTATTGCCCGTCACATACAATAAAAAAATACTTAAAATTAGTTAGCAATTAATACTAACGCATATCCCTATACGGTTTTTATTCATCTGGAAGTGTTTGTGTTGATTGCCCATTAGCATATCTCAAAAGAGTATTTAGAATTGGCCAAAGTCACTCATTTTTATCCTTATGCGATTTTCATTGCCCATTACATACCAGAGAAAAATATTTAAAATCAGTCAGTAATTAATACTAATGCAGCTCCCCATGTTTTTTTTTTTTTTTTCTCTCTCCAGGAAGTCACTCATTTTTATTATTATGCGGTTTTTAATATCCATTACATACAGTCGAAAAGTATTTAAAATATTCATTCAGCAATCAATACTGATGCATCTCCCTTTGATCTTTTTTTTCTTTTTTTCGGAAGTGTTTGCACTTGAAAAGTTGAAAGTCTGTTCTGTCGTTCTGGTTTGAATGGCATCGATGCGATGTTGGACTGAACAGTGGGAGTCAGCTTCGGGGCTGGTTTCCATAGAAACTCTACGGAATTTTGACACGGCGTTTGAGAAATTAATTACGATACCTACCGGCAGATGTCAGAAACGTCTCTCGGTGGAAATCTGGGACCCCTTTGATATAGTCTCTCTCTCTCTCTCTCTTTCTCTCTCTCTCTCTCTCTCTCTCTCTCTCTCTCTCTCTCTCTCTGGAGCAATACCGTACACACATGTCTAGACATATTTAGATTTATAAACACGCGTACACTAAATCAATTTCTTCCTCACTTTCAGTGACTCCTCTTTTCACCATTCATTTATTTTCAACTTGAGGGTTCATCTAATTAGAATTTATGTATGAATAATTCTTACCATTTACGCTGAAAGGTTTAAAGGCCGAATGAATGGCAGAGGTAAGGGACACTGACATTGCCCAATAAAGCAGGACATTGCCGTAGAGACTGACCGTATACATATGGTCAGCGCCCAAGCCCCCTCTCCACCCAAGCAAGAAACAAGGAGGGCCAGGCCATGGCTGCTGATGACTTGGCAGATAGACCTATAGGCTCCCCCGAACACCCCATCCTGGTGAGGTTGCAGCGACCAGAGGAACTAACGAGTTTAAGCGAGAATCGAACCCCAGTCTGGCGATCACAAGCAGGGACGTTACCACATAGGCAACAAGTATAGTATAATCAGTTTATTTTGCAAACCTTATATTTCCATCCAATAAGCTTTCTCCCCTAACACATTTTCGTTTACTACAGAAACCTATTATCGTACCAACTACTTCAGCTCTCTCTTTATCACCTACCTACCTTTGCATTCAAGTCACCTAGCACAACTCTTTATTGTTATCCAGATTTAGACTCTTTAACACTCATGTTTTCTTCCATTTCTGGACCATACACACATACAATTGCAAGTATACCTTCTTCCACGCTCAGTCTTACACTTACCATCCTTGGACTAACACATCTGTAATGTCTCTCTTGCCCCAAGTTTTCCCACGCTACATACAATACTCTAGCTCTGCACCGTTTAGCTACCACAGAAACAATGCATCAGGTTTTTGCATTCCTGCACATACTGCCCTATCACTTACTGTATGTTTCAATGATTGCCCAAACATCAAAATCTCTCTCCTATCATACATATTTTAATCTGTACCACATACACAATCTAAAGCCACAATTTTTTTTTTTTTTTTTTTTTTTTTTTTTTTTTTTTTTTTTTTTTTTTTTTTTGCAATAATGATTCATTGTATGGCATGGGAAAATTTATGAGGCCCCCAACTTGTCATTTGATAATCTGGTTATCACACACAGTTGAAATTTTGCCAATTGGAGACGTCCCTGCCTGGCGATTGGCCGGACTCGAATTTGAGCCCTTCTCAAGCTCGATAGTTTCTAGTAGTGTCTGCAACCTCACCATCCTTGTGAGAAAAGGATGTGGGGTTTGGGGAGCTTATAGATGTACCTGCTGAGTCAACAACAGCCATTGCCTGGTTCTGCCTGGTCCTTGCTTGGGTGGAGAGGGGGCACTTGGGCGCTGATCACACACATAAAAATATATATATCATTATATATACATAAATACATAAATATTATATATATATATCTATCTATCTATCTATCTATCTATATCTATATATATATATATATATATATATATATATATATATATATATATATATATATATATATATATATATATATATATATATATATATATATATATATATATATATATGGTCAGTCTCTAGGGCATTGCCACTGTCCCTTGTCTCTGCCATTCACGATTGACCATTAAACCTTTATTGTTTCTTTAATTCCCAGCACCCATGAAGTGTGAAAGCTATGCTAGTCATTGGCCCCCCAGAAAGTTATCTGCCATTTAAGGGTAATTTCCTTCCATCAAGGGACTCATAGCCCGTAAATAGGCGCTCTTCTACGTTGAGGGCTCTAATATCTGTAATCCAAACTGTTCTCTCTCTCTCTCTCTCTCTCTCTCTCTCTCTCTCTCTCTCTCTCTCTCTCTCTCTCTCTCTCTCTCTCTCTCTCTCTCTCTCATGCAAGATAAGTCTGGCTGTTGACTGCTGATTGAAACTGATGAGATGGAATATTTAGTGTGGAAAATATTGGCTTTGACACTCAAGATGGGAAAATACTTGTGCAATATGCAAATGACTCGAATATTGATTGTAAAGAATTATATTGCTGACTTTTTGACATGTACACTGGGATACACACATATATACATATATATATATATATATATATATATATATATATATATATATATATATATATATATATATATATATATATATATATATAATTTATATATATATATATATATATATATGAATATATATATATATATATATATATATATATATATATATATATATATATGTATATATATATAATTTATATATATATATATATATATATATGAACACCAATCACAACAAAACAACAAATGTCGTTTCTAGTCCGTTGCAGGACAAAGGCCTCAGACATGTACTAACTCATGCCTGGAGTTTGGGCTTTTTTATCACTCCTTTATCATAAAGAGCAACGTGTATATATATATATATATATATATATATATATATATATATATATATATATATATATATATATATATATATATATATATATATATATACGGTCGAGTTTAGGAAAATTCACCGCCAGCAATTCACCGCCTGCAAATCACCGCCAGCAATTCACCGTTAAGGAAAATTCACCGCTAGCAAATCACCGCCTAACAATTCATCGCAAAACAATTCACCCATTTCCTTTTTTAGAGTATTTTATCGCCTAACAATCGTTTGCCGAAGACAACCATTCTGTAGAAGGGTGGCACAGAGCTTTTGAAGAGCAGATGACAGCATGCCATCCAAACATCTGGAAATTTATTGACTGCATTAGGAAGAACGGGCATTAAATCAAGTTAGATTTGAGCAATACGTAGCTGGTTAGGAACCTCCCAAGAATAAGAAAAAATATCGAGATTGCGCCCAACGACTTCGAAGACTTGTCGGAAATTATGATCAAGACGTAAATGTTATTGATTA
>NC_090755.1:59952454-59957454 GCF_036898095.1 Palaemon carinicauda
AGACTATGCGAGAAAGTGAGGAGGTTTCTGGGTAAGCAGCTTGTTTGTTTATATATATATATATATATATATATATATATATATATATATATATATATATATATATATATATATATATATAATGCATATATATACACATATATATACACACATATATATATATGTATATATATACACAGACACACACATATATATATATATATATATATATATATATATATATATATATATATATATGCATATATATACACGTATATATATATACACACACACACACACACACATATATATATATATATATATATATATATATATATATATATATATATATATATATATATATATATATGGACTTGAATGAGCAATATGTTTGTTTTTATATTGTTTTCAAGTTACATAGGTCTGCGCTTTACAAATCATGACCCTTTTAGTGTGTGTTTGAGTGCAATACACTTTAGATTATTATAAATTTGGTAATAACACCTGAGTATATTTCTGCTAATTACAGTAATACCTTATGAATGTTTAATTTAGAATTTATATCTGAATGATATAACCGCCAGATTCGGAAGATCATTCCACAATCTGATCATAGGTGAAATAAAACTTCTAAAATACTGTGTAGTATTGAACCTTATGATGGAAAACTCAGACTGATAACATTAGTTGTATACCCTGCACTACGTTGTGGATGGTACAGTATGGAAACATCTGAATTGGTAAAGACTTTCCAAAACTAGCAGATTTTGTTTTCCAGTATGAGGGATTGATCTAATTCCAAATTAAGAAATTTGTTAGATTTGTTAATTTAGATATATTGAGTTAAGGTGAATTTGTTCTTGGAGTGGGCAATGAGAAAAAGACAAGAATTTTTAGACAGGAACAAACGCTGCATAAGATTATGACGTTAGTTTAACTACTAAATGCTGTATTTTTTTTTTTTTATTCATGAAGTAAAATGTTGGTTGAAGTAAATTTGTTCTTTGAGTGTACAATGAGAAAAATACAAGAATTTCTGGATAGGAACAAACACTGCGTAAGATTATAACGTTAGTTTACTAAATGCTGTATTTTTTGTTTTGTTTTTATTCATGAAGTAAGATGTTGGTTGAATTAAATTTGTTCTTTGAGTGTACAATGAGAAAAAGACAAGAATTTCTAGATAGGAACAAACACTGCGTAAGATTATGTCGTTAGTTTAACTACTAAATGCTGTATTTTATTTTTTTTTTATTCATGAAGTAAAATGTTGGTTGAAGTAAATTTGTTTTTTGAGTGTACAATGAGAAAAAGACAAGCATTTTTAGACAGGAACAAGCGCTGCATAAGATTATAACGTTAGTTTAACTACTAAATGCTATATATATATATATATATATATATATATATATATATATATATATATATATGTATATATATATATATATATATATATATATTCTTTTTTTATTTGCGAAGTAAAACTATTTTAGGATATGTATCCTTAATGTAACATTACATACAGGATTATGCTTCAGTAACTTCGTAAAAAAATTTTTACGGCCGATTAAAACTTTTTTCATTCTCCCAAAGGACCAGAAATTAGTATTTATACAAGAACTATAAACATTTGATTTCTATTAACAATCTATTTCAATCATCTATGTCAAATTACCCGAGATTATTTTTTTATTTTTTTTAACACTAAGATATTAAAAATAAAGAAAAGTACATAATTATTAACAAACTTTAAAGGATGATTAACTCGTATTATTATTATTCTTATTAATATTATTATTATTATTATTATAACTAGCTAAGCTACAACCCTAGTTGGAAAAGCAAGATGCTATAAGCCCAAGGGCTCCAACAGGGAAATGTAGCCCAGTGAGGAAAGGAAACAAGGAAAAATAAAATATTTTAAGAACAACACCACCACCAAAATAAATATTTCCTATATAAACTGAAAAACTTTAACAAAACAAGAGGAAGAGAATTAAGACATAATAGTGTGCCCGTGTGTACCCTCAAGCAAGAGAGCTCTAACCCAAGACAGTGGAAAAGCATGGTACAGAGGCTATAGCACTACCCAAGACTAGAGAACAATAGTTTGATTTTGGAGTGTCCTTCCCCTAGAAGAGCTGCTTACCATAGCTAAAGAGTTTCTTCTACCCTTACTAAGAGGAAAGTAGCCACTGAACAATTACAGTGCAGTAGTTAACCCCTTGGATGAAGAGGAGTTGTTTGGAAATGTCAGTGTTGTCAGGTGTAGGAAGACAGAGGAAAATTTTCAAGGAATATGCCAGACTATTCAGTGTATGTGTAGGCAAAGGAAAAATGAACCGTAACCAGAGAGAAGGACCCCCATATATTTCTAGCGGTAGTATCTCATTCTCCTAAGGACCAGAAATTGGTATTTATACCAGAACTATAAACAACATTTAATTTCCATTTACAAACTATTTAAATTATCCCCAGAATTTATTTTCTATTTGGTTTTAGCACCAAAATATTAAAAAAAGTATATAATTGTAATCGCTTATTCCTCGGTGAATATTAATGAGAAGAAATTCTAGCATTTATAATTTTGTCTTGAGAGAAAAAATTCTAGCATTTATAATTTTGTCTTGAGAGAAAAAATTCTAGCATTTATAATTTTGTCTTGAGAGAAAAGATTCTAGCATTTATGATTTATAATTTTGTCTTGAGACAAAATTTTTTAGCATTTAAAATTTTGTCCTGAGAGAAAAAATTCTATCATTTATAATTTTGTCCTGAGAGAAAAAATTCTAGCATTTATAATTTTGTCTTGAGAGAAAATATTCTAGCATTTACAATTTTGTCCTGAGAGAAAAAGTTCTAGCATTTATAATTTTGTCTTGAGAGAAAAAGTTCTAGCATTTATAGTTTTGTCTTGAGAGAAAAAATTCTAGCATTTGTAATTTTATCCTGAGAGAAAAAACTCTAGCATTTATAATTTTGTCCTGAGAGAAAAAATTCTAGCATCTATAATTTTGTAGTGATAGAAAATTTTCTAGCATTTATAATTTTGTTCTGAGAGAAAAAATTCTAGCATTTATATATAATTTTGTCTTGAGAGAAAAAATTCTAGCATTTCTAATTTTGTCTGGAGAGAAAAAATTCTAGCATTTTTTATTTTGTCTTGAGAGAAAAAATTCTAGCATTTATAATTTTGTCCTGAGAGAAAATATATTTTCTAGCATTTATAATTTTGTCCTGAGAGAAAAAATTCTATAATTTATAATTTTGTCTTGAGAGAAAATATTCTATCATTTATAATTTTGTCTTGAAAGAAAAAATTCTAGCATTTATAATTTTGTCTATAGTGAAAAAATTCTAGCATTTATAATTTTCTCCTGAGAGAAAAAATTCTATCATTTATAATTTTGTCCTGAGAGAAAATATTCTATCATTCATAATTTTGTCTTGAGAGAAAAAAATTCTAGCATTTATAATTTGTCTATAGTGAAAAAATTCTAGCATTTATAATTTTGTCCTAAGAAAAATAATTCTAGCATTTATAATTTTGTCCTGAGAGAAAAAATTCTAGCATTTATGATTTTGTCCTGAGAGAAAAAATTCTAGCATATATGATTTTGTATTGAGAGAAAAAATTCTAGCATATATAATTTTTTCTTGAGAGAGAAAATTCTAGCATTAAAATTCTAGCATTTATAATTTTGTCTTGAGAGAAAAAATTCTAGGATTCATAATTTTGTCTTGAGAGAAAAAATTCTAGAAAAATTCTAGCAATTACAATTTTGTGTTGAGAGAAAAAATTCTAGCATTTATAATTTTGTCTTGAGAGAAAAAATTCTAGCATTTATAATTTTGTCCTGAGAGAAAAAATTCTAGGATTTATAATTTTGTCTTGAGAGAAAAAATTCTAGCATTCATAATTTTGTCTTGAGAAAAAATTCTAGCATTTATAATTTTGTCTTGAGAGAAAAAATTCTAGCATTTATAATTTTGTCTTGAGAGGTTTCAGCGACTCTTTTATTTGAAGTTGTTTACTGTCGAGTGTAGCATAAAGAAGTTTTTATAGATCAAAGGTTGGAAATGATGGGTATAAATACAATCAGGGCGCCCGTGCTCTGAATAATGGCTGGCTTAAAGGTGACTTCCCTTCTTCCATTTCTCTTTATCCGTTTCCGAGATGATTACACGATTCTTATTCTTTTGTGTTTGTTATACTTGCTTTTCATGCCTCTTATTCTTAATGTTCTGTTTTTTTCTTACTTTTCTTATTATTAACTATGTGCTTCTTACTTTTCTGTTTCTTCTATTTACGTTTCTGCTTCTTATTCCTAATTTTATGCTTCATATTCTTACTTTTAGTCTTCTTAGTTTTCTGCTTCTTATTATTAATTTGAGGGTTCTTACTCTTACTTTTCTTATTCCTATTCTTACTTTT
The DNA here is from genome assembly GCF_036898095.1 of Palaemon carinicauda. NCBI lineage: Eukaryota > Metazoa > Arthropoda > Malacostraca > Decapoda > Palaemonidae > Palaemon > Palaemon carinicauda. The sequence goes on from NC_090755.1 coordinate 59,956,869, forward strand.
CTGATTCTTATTCTTTTCTGCTTCTTATTCTTATTTTTCTACTTCTTATTCTTACGTGTTTGCTTCGTATTCATACTTTTTGCTTTTGATTCTTCCTTTTCTGCTTTTCATTTTTATTTGTCTGCTTCTTACTTTTCTGTTTCTTCTTTTTATTCCTACTGTTATGCTTCTTATTTTTCTGGATTTGATTCTTAATTTTTGCTTTTTTTATTTTCTCCTTATTTTTTAGTTTTCTTATTTGTTTTTACTTTTCTGCTTCTTTTTCTTACTTTTCTGTTTCTTATTCTTACTTTTCTGCTTCTTTTTCTTACTTTTCTTTTTCTTATTCTTATTTTTCTACTTCTTTTTCTTACTCTTACTTTTCTGCTTCTTTTTCTTACTTTTCTGTTTCTTAATCTTACTTTTCTGCTTCTTATTCTTATTTTTCTGCTTCTTATTCTTACTTTTTTGCTTCTTACTCTTAATTTTCTGGTTCTGATTGTTATTTTTTGCTTATTCTTAATTTCTGCTTCTTATTCTTACTTTTCTGCTTTTGATTCTTGCTTTTCTGCTTCTTATTCTTACTTTTCTTATATATATATATATA
>NC_090755.1:59962454-59972454 GCF_036898095.1 Palaemon carinicauda
GAGAGAGAGGGGGCCACTCAGTAAAGAGCATGCCTTCGCTAAAACTAAGCAGTCTTGTATTTCGAATTATTTTCTTCAAAATACAACGGAGTTGTCCTTGTATCATACCCCACATGAAATTGGTTTATTAGCTTAAGCGTAATGTTCATAAAAAAAAGGAACAGGTAGTCTTATTTTGCTTTTAACTCCACAGCTTACTTGTACTTTCATGCATTTTATTTGAAATCTAATGGATTTTACCTTGGGCGCACCTCACATGTCAACCAAGTTTCGATGAAATTGGTCCTGTAGTTTATATGTTATGTTGTTCACAAACAAAGAAGTAAACTTAACAAAATATTTGCCATTTACTTAACATTGCGATTATTTTCAAATTACTGCTGCGTACTTGTACTTTGATATACTTTATTCAACATGTTACAGATTCATCCTTGGGTCATACCCAACATGACTACCAAGTTTGGTTAAAATGGGCACAATAGTTTTCGTGTAAAGTTACTCGTAAACAAATAGATGAATTAAACAGACAGAGGTGTATACATACCCTTTGAGAAATCTTCCATTTTGGAGAAGAGAATAACTGAGAAATTTCCATGAATTAATATACAGAAAGAGACAGACGCACAAAGATCACTAAAGAAGGAGCCGAACAGACAGGCAGTCGGAATCAACCAGGATTTGACCTAATCTGGTAATCAAGATTGAGGACTTTCGCGATTTTTATGGCAGAGTTATCACAATATCCGTGACATGGCATATTTGAGAGAGAGAGAGAGAGAGAGAGAGAGAGAGAGAGAGAGAGAGAGAGAGAGAGAGAGAGAGAGAGATCTAATTTAGGATATGGCAATGCAGGAAATGAAAGGGAGAAGTTTTCCAGATATATTGGGGAGAGAGAAAGAAAAAAAAGTTTCCTCTCCAGTTATGTTATTTATGTTTCTTCTATAACTGGCACATATATATATTTTATATTATTGATGAAATATGGTATTACAATGAAACAATCTCCAATAGATTTAGTAGATTTGAGAACAAAATCCTCAAAATGATATTGGAAGTTAAATGGCAGGACAGGATAAGAATTTATACTATAAGAGAGATTACTAGTGCCATATGTGGATGAGATCATGATGAGGGGTAGATGGAGATGGTTTGGGAATGCTCTTCGCGCTCCCCAAGAGAGATTAGTTTACGAAACGTTCAGCTGGGCTCCACAAGGCACTAGAAGAGTCGGAAGACCCAGGCGTACATGGTTGAGGACTATGAAGCGCTAAGTTGGAGATGATTAATGGAGAAGTATTGAATTGAAAGCTTAAGATAGAGACGACTGGCGAAATCTAACGGAGGCCCTTTGCGTCAATAGGCTGTGACGGGCCGAGAGAAGGTTGTGACTTAAAGGCAGTATGAAAGCAACTCAGTTCATTTATTATAGAACACTCTCCTTTATATACAAAACCTCAAGGCAACAGGAAATTTCATGTTCGAAAAACAGACAATGTTAAATAGGAGAAACGCAGACATGTTTATTCTGGTTCTTTTTAGTGCGAGGGAAGAGGGAAGATACAAGCATAATATTTACACAAAATGAATTATGTATGATCGTGTGACACACGGTTGGTACAAGGCGTAGGAGGAGATGATGATGAATGAAATATTAATTGTACATGTATTTTTCTAGACTTTACTTTGCAAATATATATTTGAGTTAGAGATTTCAGAATACATAATTTGCTTACTTCAACTCTGGGTCAAACCTATTCATTTTCCTCTTCATATATTTCCTTCAATCCAAACGTCATTGAAGTGAGATATATTTTTATTTATTTCACAAATTCCCTTTTTCTTATCTTAACATTTTACGTTTCGTAAATAATTTCATAGTTAAACTATTACTTTTTTTATATTTTTCTGTATTTTGATAACAGGTTTCGTGTTATTATGGTTATTATTGTTTTTATTATTATTATTATGATGATGATGATGACGATGATGATGATGATGATGATTATTATTATTATTATTATGATTATTATAAGCCAAGCTGCAACCCTAGCTGGCGAAAAATTACGTTACAAGTACCAGGTCTATCGTAACTTAACTTATAAAGTTTCGTAACTGATTTCATATAATTAAAAATTAGTGTTTTATATTTTTCTGTATTTTGATAAAGTTTTCACTTAATTATTATTATTATTATTATTATTATTATTATTATTATTATTATTATTATTATTATTTTTATCATCATCATTATTATTATAAGCGAAGTACGTAAGAAAAAGAATAAAAGTAAAGAATAGAAAATAAAAGATAAATAAAAAAAATGTTAGAAAATAACACATTGAAGTATAAACAATAAAAAGAAATAAATTCTATTTATAGAAAATAACACAACGAGAGAGGGACAGCAAAAAAAAAAAAAAAAGGTTAAAGATAAATATTGGGAAATGACAACAAAATCTGGCTAAGACCAGCTATTATATATATATATATATATATATATATATATATATATATATATATATATATATATATATATATATATATATATATATATATATATATATATATATCTTTCCGGTCACGCTCAGAGGCATGGCCAGAAGTATAAGTACTTGGTCTCTCCCCGTCCCTTGGGTAGGGGGTTCTTGGTAGGATAGGGGGAGGTATTAGAAAGGGTCGTATCTGTATGTGTACATATCTGTTTATAAAGATTTAACCATCATTTTTGAGGGGTCATGTACACTAATCAGTACTATCCACTGTGTACCATCAAATATACTCTCAGCAGCACACGTTTCTTACAAATACATATAAGAAAAATAATCTTAAGAAAAAGAAAAATATGAGTAGGAAATTCTCCATTGAACGCATATGATCACCCCAAATAACTTGGCATATCAAGACGGGGAAATTGAGAGGGGGAAATTGCTCTGACCTGATTGGTCCTTTGAATGCCATCTTTTGATGCGATTCATATCCTGATTGGCTGGGAGTCATCAGCCGGGCCAAGGAGGAATCCGGAGAAGAATGCGTTTGACTGATATCCGGTTTCTCTAAAATTCGTGATGGCATGTTAATTGAAACTACCTCATTGGGCTTGATTTTTAACGAGATGGACTCTGTCAGTACATAATCAATACTCTTAATACCATGAGGGCAATTTGGTTTGTACTGTACATATAACTCGCGTATTTGGTTTCTCAAATTTTAAATACGCCAAATATTCGTATTTTTATTTCTTTATCTCTGGTTGTTCATTATTGATTTGACAGTCAAAGAATTAATTTTGTATTTAGTTCATCTTTGATATATCCCATATTATATATATATATATATATATATATATATATATATATATATATATATATATATATATATATATATATATATATATATATATATATATATATATATGGATAAATATCAACACAACATCGTGTTCAAATAGAAATAAATTTCTACCTCATACTTGGGATCGAACGCTAGCCCCTTCATATATATATATATATATATATATATATATATATATATATATATATATATATATATATATATATATATATATATATATATATATATATATGTATATGCGCAGTACCAACAAACTCAGCTGAATCCCTCGTCAGGCTGGGAGGAGCGAAGAGAGGAACAGTCCCCTTTTGTTCCTTTTTTTGACGTCATTTACTCCCCAAAATTGGGAGAAGGGCCTTGGCAATGAAATATATATATATATATATATATATATATATATATATATATATATATATATATATAGATAGATATATCTATATATATATATATATATATATATATATATATATATATATATATATATATATATATCTATATCTATATATATATATATATATATCTATCTATATATATATATATATATATATATATATATATATATATATATATATATATATATATATATATATATATGTATATATATATATATAATCTCTTTCTGATTTCATGGGGATACCTTAACGTGGTGAAAGGGTTTGTGTATCGCCATGATACAGCTGTACTAGTTAGGGCCACCCATACTAGGTTGGTTTTTTGTTAGCGAGCTGACGAAAAATTATACATTTTTTTCTCTTTTTTTCTTTCTCCTTATCATTATCTTTATTTTCTCCATATTTCTTTATTAATATTCTATTAGAGTGATCTCTCTCGTAATTATTCCTTTAGGTTTTCGTGATTAGTGTATTTTTTGTCCTATTTCTCTTTCACTTATTTCCCAGAAGATTGGTTTAGGCTGTAATTTCCCTTGAAGACATTTCCCATTTGGAGACTTTTGTCCTTAGTTCCAATTTGGGAATTGGAAATTCATATTATCTCAAATGATGAGGACTTATTATTATCATTATCATTACTTGCTAAGCTACAACCCTAGTTGGAAAAGAAGGATGTTCTAAGGCCGGGGGCTCCAAAAGGGAAAATAGCCAAGTGAGGAAAGGAAACAGGAGAAATAAAGCATTTTAAGAACCGTAACATTAAAATAGATATTTATTATATAAACCATAAAAACAAACAAAACAAGTGGGAGAGAAAACAGATAGAATGATATGCCACAGAGGCTATGGCATTACTCAGGACTAGAGAACAATGGTTTGATTTTGGAGAATCTATAAAGAATAGGCCAGACTATTCCAGTTTTTTTCTTATTAAGATGACATTTGTCCTTTATAAGATTTTGATTATTCCCATGAAGGTGTATTTTGACCTTAATCCGCCATTAGTTATTGCCGGTTTGAGTAAATTTTTCATTTTTCTCTTCATTAAGTTATTTTCTATTAGAACGAACGACTTAATATGAACCCCAATCTGTTAATTTTTTCTTTCATACATATACTTTTATTCACGAATGGTTTTTTTTTCTCATTCCGGATTTTTTTTTCTTTCATTTATGGTTTTCGTTCGTGAATATTATTTTCCTTCATGAATATATATTTTCTCATTCATGAACATCATTCTTAAATATATTTTTTCTTTCATGAATATATTTCTTATTCAAGAACACAGTATATTTCTTCGTCCGGAAATATATTTTTTCTTTCATGAAAATATTTTTTCTTTCACAAATATATTTTTTTCCTACGCAAATATTAATTTTTCTTAGGCAAACATGTTTTCTTCCACGAAGATAGTTTGTATATTCATAAATACATATTTTCATATATGAATATATTATTTTCATACAGGACTATATTTTTACTTTCACAATTACATTGTTTTCTTTCATGAATGTATTTTTTTTTCTCTCAAAAATCTATTTTTCCTTTCACAAATATTTTCTTTCTTTCACGAATTAAATTTTTCTTTCACCAATATATTTTTCTTTTACAAATATATTTCGTTCTTTTAAAATTTATCTTTTCTAATCATGAATATATTTTTCTTTCACGTATTAAATTTTTCTTTCAGCAATATATTTTTCTTTTACAAATATATTTTGTTCTTGTAGAATTTATCTTTTCTATTTATGAATATATTTTCATCTCTCACAAATCTATTTTTCCTCTCACAAATATATTGTTTTCTTTCACGAATTAAAAAATTTTCTTTCAACAATATATTTTTATTTTACAAATATATTTTGTTCTTTTAGAATTTATCTTTTCTATATTTTTCTTTTACAAATGTATTTTGTTCTTTTAGAATTGATCTTTTCTATATTTTTCTTTTACAAATATATTTCGTTCTTTTAGAATTGATCTTTTCTATATTTTTCTTTTACAAATGTATTTTGTTCTTTTAGAATTGATCTTTTCTATATTTTCCTTTTACAAATATATTTTATTCTTTTAGAATTTATCTTTTCTATTCATGAATATATTTTTCTTTCATGAATAACCCGCCCCTGTCACCATGTAGGATCTAATCCACTCATAAAATCAGTTCTCCGTTCGCAACTTACGATCCGATCCCACGTGTGCCGCCCGGAATCCATTAACCAGTTCTCCCAAGGAGGATCTAATGTCACACGAAGGAAAACTCTTGTGTGGATCGTTCCTCCGAGGTGCGTCCTCCAAGAAGGGGGCGGGGGGAGGGGGGTTGCGACGTTTGAACCCCTAAGAGTAATCGCGAGTCATTTGGCTGCTCTCTTTAGGTTTGAAGACGGATGGATTGTGGAGGAGGAATGTTCTTGGAAGGTTGTTGTTGTTGTTGTTGTTGTGGATGAGCAGTTTGATCATTAGCATACCAAATGCATATCATACACACATACTATTGTGTTTCTGTATATATATATATATATATATATATATATATATATATATATATATATATATATATATATATATATATATATATATATATATATATATATGTGTGTGTGTGTGTGTGTGTGTGTGTGTGTGTGTGTGTTATTTCTAAATCCAGTATTATATACTGTATATATATATATATATATATATATATATATATATATATATATATATATATATATATATATATAATATTTATCTATGTTTGTGCATGAAAAAATGTGTAATTGCTCGAGTCCATGTATATCCATTTGTTTGTAATCGTAATGAACAAGATTAGGTCATAAAAAAACACAGTTTTCGTCATCCCGGTCACGTTATAGAGAATTTCAATTGTCGAAATCATGAGTTTCTATTACAGAGGATTAAGGATAGTTTTTATTTGTATCCTTGAAGCTATTACTAAATAAGGCCTCTTGTATCTCTGTATCTCTGATACATCACGGAGCTTCTGTGGAATGCATGCTTTTTAACCCTTTCACCCCCAAAGGACGTGCCGGTACGTTCTTGCAAAAAACATCCAAAAGAATGAGACCAACCTGACCTCTCTATGACAAAAATTAAGGCTGTTAGAGCAATTAAAAAAAAATATAGAGCAAAATGTGCTCGAATTTTAACCTTACCTTGGGGGTAAAGATTAATAGACGAAAATTAAATCAATGATTTATTCATAGTGCTGAAGAGACGTTTCACAAGTCAAAGATGCAAGAAAATAATGCTCACCTGGATTGGTTTAAAGGTAAAATGGCCGTTTATGAATTGGAGAGGCAAGGGACAGTAACAATAACATACCTAGCAGGAAAACGTAATTGTTCAGTGGCTACTTTCCTATTTGTAAGTAAAAAAAACTGTTTACCTATAGTATGTAGCTCTTCTAGGAGGAAAATCCATAGCCTCTGTACCATAGCCTCTGTACCGTAGCCTTTCACTCCCTTGTATTAAGAGTTCTCTTGCTTTAGGGTACACTCGAGCACCCTGTTCTATCTTATTTCTCTTCCTCTTGTTTTTTATGTTTTTATATATGAAATATTTAATTAATTTTGTTATTGTTCTTAAAATACTGTATTTGGATTGTTTATTACTTCTCTTGTAGATTTTTTATTTCCTTGTTTCCTTTCCTCACTGGGCTATTTTTTCCCTGTTGGAGCAGTTAGGTTTATAGCATCTTGCTTTTCCAAGTAGGGTTATAGAATACCTTATAAAGATAATAATAATAATAATAATAATAATAATAATAATAATAATAATGCCCTAGAGACGGACCATACATATGATCAGTGCCCAAGCCCTCTCTCCACCCAAGCTAGGACCAGAGAGGGCCAGGCAATGGCTGCTGATGATTCAGCAGTAGATCTATAGGCTCCCCCAAACCCCCACCCTTAGCTCACAAGGATGGTGAGATTGCAGACACTACGTGAAACTTTGGAACATGAGCGGGACTTGAACCCCAGTCCGGCGATTGCCAAAGTTATTTAGGACAATTATATAATGTAATGCCTCGCTTGCAGTAACTGAATTTTCAAGTTAATTTCATGGTATATTATAGTACTAATTATGTTTTATGGCCATTTATGTGGAAAATGACGATTGGTTATAATCGTAGCTCATCTCCATATGAATGTAAATTTTCGTAGCTTCGAACATCATCATCATCATCATCATCTCCTCCGGCGCCTATTGACGCAAAGAGCCTTGGTTAAGTTTCGCCAATCGTCTCTATCTTGAGCTGTAAAATCAATACTTCTCCATTCACCATCTACTTCACGTTTCATAGTCCTCACCCATGTGAGCCTGGGTCTTCCAAATCTTCTAGTGCCTTGTGGAGCCTAGTTGAAAGTTTGATGAACTAATTTCTATCTACCCCTCTTTATGATCTCTTCCACGTATGGTACTCGAGTAATCTCTTATAGTTTCATTTCTAATCCTATCTTGCTATTTAACTCCCAAGATTCTTTTGAGGGCTTTGTTCTCAAATCTACAAAATCTGTTGGATAATGTTTCATTGTAATACCATAACTCATATCCATACAGTAACTCCAATCTCACATAACTGATATAAAGCCGGATTTTTATATGTAATTTCAGGAGATTTGATTTCCAAATTTTACTTAACCTCGCCAATCTCTGATTTGCTTTTTTCAATATTTCATTAAACTCAAATTCTAAAGACGAACACGTAATTTTTTTTTATACTTTAAATGTATTATTAAATGGAATTTTAAGTCAGTGGGAATTTTTTTTTTTTTTTTTTTTTTTGTATTCCCTATTACTACGGTATATATTTTCCCGGTTAAACTTACTTGAACTACTGAATACCCAGGTATTGTGATACTTTATCATGAGTAATATAGAATAGATTTTCACTCGAGGATCTCATGAATAAATACGATTTTCACTCATAAATTTCATGTCTAAATATGAATATAATTCAGAACATTGGTTAATCATCATGAACGATATGTATAAAGAAGTGATTTATAATTATATTTCATAGTTGTCAGTCTGATGAACAAATCCTAATAGGTCGTTAGGCAATTTAGCAAGTGATGATGAATTAAATTCATAATACTTCCAAAAAAAAAAAATATGATATATAAGACAATTAAGATAAAAAAAAAATGTATAACGAAAAATGATAAGTAATTCTACTGTTCTGAAAGCTTTTAAACGTTATAAATGACGTCAGAGGAAAGATATGACAGTAAATTTAGTCCTCTGGAGGCAGTTCAATAATAATAATAATAATAATAATAATAATAATAATAATAATAATATAATCTATAATAGTTATAGTAATAATATACCACCACTATTAATACTTACAACTCCCATCATTATTAGCAATGTCACGTTTCACATCATCAAATCAGAACATTGCAAACAGCGTCATCAATGAAATATCAGACTCTTTTAACATCATGGATGTTGCAATCAACATTTCATCCCGAGGGAGGAGATGGCGTCCCCGAGAAGCAGACTCAAATAAGAAGAAAAAGAAACGAATGATTATCGGAGGAAAATGAGGACGAATGGGCACAGGTGATCCCGAAGGGAAAGGCGATTATTATTACCTTCCTGAAGAAGGAGACGTTTTCAATTGGTTCCTTCATGGCTGGGATTAGTCTTGTTCATTTAAAGGCTTAAAGGATACTCGTGAATGGTAGAGGCAAGGGACAGTGACATTGTCCTATCAAACAGGACGATGCCCTAGAGACTGACCATATATACATATGATCAGCTCCTAAGCCCCCTCTTCACCTAAGCGCTCATGAATGGCAGAGGCAAGGGACAGTGACATTGCCCTATCAAACAGGACAATGCCCTAGAGGCTGACCATATATACTTATATATATATATATATATATATATATATAATATTATATATATATATATATATATATATATATATAATATATATAGAGAGAGAGAGAGAGAGAGAGAGAGAGAGAGAGAGAGAGAGAGGAGAGAGAGAGAGAGAGAGAGAGAGATCTTAGCTCACAAGTATGGTGAGGTTGCGGCGGCCAAAAAAAAATAAATAAATAAAAGAGTTTAATCAGGACTCGAACCCCAGTCCGGCGTTCACCAGTTAGGGACTTTACCACATCGGCCTTCACAGCACAACCCTAACTTTTTTTATGGAGAAGCGGAGACACAGTGGGGCAATGCAACATGCAAGAAGGGAAAGCTTACATGTCTTGTACTCTGGTGTTGATAAATACGCTTTT
>NC_090755.1:59974194-59981694 GCF_036898095.1 Palaemon carinicauda
GTATTCAGTCTCTCTCTCTCTCTCTCTCTCTCTCCTCTCTCTTCTCTCTCTCTCTCCTCTCTCTCTCTCTCTCTCTCTCTCTGTCCTTGCTCTTGATGTATATCAGCAATAGACAAACTTCCATATTGGCATCTGTAAAGAAAAAAAAATAAGTCTTGGTCGATAAAACTAAGGAGACAAGACTTATCTATCTCGTCCAGCAGTTCCAGATTGGATATTGTTCCAGGAAATGGTTCTGACGCAAAACCAGATTTGAAACCCAATGGCAGAAAAGATCTCTCTCTCTCTCTCTCTCCTCTCTCCTCTCTCCCCTCTCTCTCTCTCTCTCTCTCTCCCTCTCTCTCTCTCTCTCTCTCTCTCTTAATTTACCCATCTCGTCATCATCATCATCAACATCATAACCATAATTGACAGCTTCACCATAATCATTCTTTGCTTCATCATCTTCTCATTATACATTTTGTACTAATTATCAAGCCACGTTCATGCCTATTTCTTTCTCCTCCCTATCTTAATCCCCATCACCGCATTCTTCTTCTTCTTTCTTTTCCTCCTCCTCCGCCTTCTTTCACTTCTTATCGTTTTCCATATATTCCCATTTATTTTCCTTACGTTCCATCAAACATTGCATTACCTCTGTGTGACAGTTCATAAGTTTTCATAATTTTTATCATCAATTTTAATATTTTTATTTATGCAATTACAATTGCATCACTGGAATCACGAATTCAGTACATTTTATCAATTGAAATGTCAAGATAAAATAGAATACATAAAGCATACGAAATTTGGTTAAGAATATCATATCCTCAAGCAGGATAACTACAATCCAAAGAAGGGGATACCTAAGACACAAGGACCAAGGTTAGAGGAAGATGTTAGATTTAATATTAATAGCATATTTCTAATCATTCACTTAAGCCCACTATTCTATCTGTTTCCTTATTTTCTTTCCTCACTGGGCTATTTTCCTGGTTGGAGCCCTTGGGCTTACAGCATCCAGCTTTTCGTATTGGGTTGCTAGGGTTGTAACTTAATAATAATAATAATAATAATAATAATAATAATAAGTAATAATAATAATAGCCCTTTGGTTTATAGCAACCAGCTTTTCGAATTGGGTTGCAACTAATAATAATAATAATAATAATAATAATAATAATAATAATAATAATAACAATAATAATAATAATGATAATTCTAGCCAACAATGGACCAACAAGTAAACAAGCCAGTCTAAGAATATAAACATTTCCTAGAGGGCATCAAATTAGAATCCCCCCCCCCTCCAAAGAAGAACTACAATGTTGCATATTCCGGTCTCTTCCCTATTTCCCGAATCATATAACCTGCTTTATTCTAAAAAGCGTATTTATCAACACCAGAGTACAAGACATGTAAGCTTTCCCTTCTTGCATGTTGCATTGCCCCACTGTGTCTCCGCTTCTCCATAAAAAAAGTTAGGGTTGTGCTGTGAAGGCCGATGTGGTAAAGTCCCTAACTGGTGAACGCCGGACTGGGGTTCGAGTCCTGATTAAACTCTTTTATTTATTTATTTTTTTTTGGCCGCCGCAACCTCACCATACTTGTGAGCTAAGATCTCTCTCTCAGCAGCCTCTCTCTCTCCTCTCTCTCTCTAGATCTCTCTCTCTCTAAGATCTATCTCTCTCTCTCTATATATATATATATATATATATATATATATATATATATATACATATATATATATATATATATATATATATATATATATATATATAGACAACCTCTAGGGCATTGTCCTGTTTGATAGGGCAATGTCACTGTCCCTTGCCTCTGCCATTCATGAGCGCTTAGGTGAAGAGGGGGCTTGGGGAGCTGATCATATGTATATATGGTCAGTCTCTAGGGCATCGTCCTGTTTGATAGGACAATGTCACTGTCCCTTGCCTCTACCATTCACGAGTATCCTTTAAAGCCTTTAAATGAACAAGACTAATCCCAGCCATGAAGGAACCAATTGAAAACGTCTCCTTCTTCAGGAAGGTAATAATAATCGCCTTCCCCTTCGGGATCACCTGTGCCCATTCGTCCTCATTTTCCTCCGATAATCATTCGTTTCTTTTTCTTCTTATTTGAGTCTGCTTCTCGGGGACGCCATCTCCTCCCTCGGGATGAAATGTTGATTGCAACATCCATGATGTTAAAGAGTCTGATATTTCATTGATGACGCTGTTTGCAATGTTCTGATTTGATGATGTGAAACGTGACATTGCTAATAATGATGGGAGTTGTAAGTATTAATAGTGGTGGTATATTATTACTATACTATTATAGATTATATTATTATTATTATTATTATTATTATTATTATTATTATTATTATTGAACTGCCTCCAGAGGACTAAATTTACTGTCATATCTTTCCTCTGACGTCATTTATAACGTTTAAAAGCTTTCAGAACAGTAGAATTACTTATCATTTTTCGTTATACATTTTTTTTTTATCTTAATTGTCTTATATATCATATTTTTTTTTTTTGGAAGTATTATGAATTTAATTCATCATCACTTGCTAAATTGCCTAACGACCTATTAGGATTTGTTCATCAGACTGACAACTATGAAATATAATTATAAATCACTTCTTTATACATATCGTTCATGATGATTAACCAATGTTCTGAATTATATTCATATTTAGACATGAAATTTATGAGTGAAAATCGTATTTATTCATGAGATCCTCGAGTGAAAATCTATTCTATATTACTCATGATAAAGTATCACAATACCTGGGTATTCAGTAGTTCAAGTAAGTTTAACCGGGAAAATATATACCGTAGTAATAGGGAATACAAAAAAAAAAAAAAAAAAAAAAATTCCCACTGACTTAAAATTCCATTTAATAATACATTTAAAGTATAAAAAAATTACGTGTTCGTCTTTAGAATTTGAGTTTAATGAAATATTGAAAAAGCAAATCAGAGATTGGCGAGGTTAAGTAAAATTTGGAAATCAAATCTCCTGAAATTACATATAAAAATCCGGCTTTATATCAGTTATGTGAGATTGGAGTTACTGTATGGATGTGAGTCATGGTATAACAATAAAACAATATCCAACAGATTTTGTAGATTTCAGAACAAAACCCTCAAAAGGATATTGGGAGTTAAATAGCAAGATAGGATTAGAAATGAAACTATTAGAGATTACTCGAGTACCATACGTGGAAGAGATCATAATTAGGGGTAGATGGAAATTAGTTCATCAAACTTTCAACTAGGCTCCACAAGGCACTAGAAGAGTTGGAAGACCCAGGCTCACATGGCTGAGGACTATGAAACGTGAAGTAGATGGTGAATGGAGAAGTATTGATTTTAAAGCTCAAGATTGAGGCGATTGGCGAAATTTAACCAAGGCTCTTTGCGTCAATAGGCGCCGGAGGAGATGATGTGACGATGATGATGATGATGATGATGATAATGATGATGATGACGTTCGAAGCTACGAAAATTTACATTCATATGGAGATGAGCTACGATTATAACCAATCGTCATTTTCCACATAAATGGCCATAAAACATAATTAGTAATATAATATATCATGAAGTTAACTTGAAAAATCAGTTATTGCAAGCGAGGCATTACATTTGAGATTTATATAATTGTCCTAAATAACTTTGGCAATCGCCGGACTGGGGTTCAAGTCCCGCTCATATTCCAAAGTTTCACGTAGTGTCTGCAATCTCACCATCCTTGTAAGCTAAGGGTGGGGGTTTGGGGGAGCTTATAGGTCTACTGCTGAATCATCAGCAGCCATTACCTGGCCCTCTCTGGTCCTAGCTTGGGTGGAGAGAGGGCTTGAGCACTGATCATATGTAGGGTCCGTCTCTAGGGCATTATTATTATTATTATTTTCATTATTTTTACAAGGTATTCTATAACCCTACTTGGAAAAGCAAAATGCTATAAACCTAAGGGCTCCAACAGGGAAAAAATAGCCCAGTGAGGAAAGGAAACAAGGAGATAGAAATTCTACAAGAGAAGTAAGTAATAAACAATCCAAATACAGTATTTTAAGAACAATAATAAGATTAATTAGATATTTCATATATAAAAACATAAAAAGAGGAAGAAAAATAAGATAGAACAGGGTCCCCGAGTGTACCCTCAAGCAAAAGAACTCTTAATACAAGAGAGTGAAAGGCGATATTACAGAGGCCATGGATTTTCCTCCTAGAAGAGCTACTTACTATAGGTAAACAGTTTTTTTACTCACCAAGAGGAAAGTAGCCACTGAACAATTACGTTATCCTGCTAGGTATGTTATTGTTACTTTCCCTTGCCTCTCCAATTCATAAACGGCCATTTCAACTATAAACCAATCCAGGTGAGCATTATTTTCTTGCATCTTTGACTTGTGAAACGTCTCTTCAGCACTAATATTAAATCATTGATTTAATTTTCGTCTATCAATTTTTACCCCCAAGGTAAGGTTAAAATTCGAGCACATTTTGCTATATATTATTTTTTTAAAATTGCTCTAACAGCCTTAATTTTTGTCATAGAGAGGTCAGGTTGGTCTCATTCTTTAGGAAAATGCCTCAAGTTTCTCATGAAATTTTCAAAATTATGCAAAAACATGTAAATAACAGTGTTTTGCAAGAACGTACCGGTACGTCCTTTGGGGGTGAAAGGGTTAAAAAGCATACATTCCACAGAAGCTCCGTGATGTATCAGAAATACAGAGATACAAGAGTCCTTATTTAGTAATAGCTTCAAGGATACAATTGAAAACTATCCTTAATCCTCTGTAATAGAAACTCATGATCTTCGACAATTGAAATTCTCTACAACGTGACCGGGATGACGAGAACTGTGTTTTTTTATGACCTAATTTTGTTCATTACGAATACAAACAAATGGATATACATGGACTCGAGCAATTACACAATTTTTTATGCACACATAAATATATATATATATTATATATATATATATATATATATATATATATACAGTATATAAAATACTGGATTTAGAAATAACACACACACACACACACACACACACACATATATATATATATATATATATATATATATATATATATATATGTATATATATATATATATATACATATATATATATATACATATATATATATATATATATATATATATATATTATATATATATATATATATATATATATATATATATATATATATATATATATATATACAGAAGCACAATAGTATGTGCATATGATATGCATTTGGTATGCTAATGACCAAACTGCTCATCTAAATAAACAACAACAACAAAAACAACCTTCCAAGAACATTCCTCCTCCATAATCCACCAGTCTTCAAACCTAAAGAGAGCAGCCAAATGACTCGCGATTACTCAGGGGTTCAAACGTCGCAACCCCCCCCCCACCCCCCCTGGAGGAGGACCCTCAGAGGATCCTCACAAGAGTTTTCCTTCGTGTGACATTAGATCCTCCTTGGGAGAACTGGTTAATGGATTCCGGGCGGCACACGTGGGATCGGATCGTAAGTTGCGAACGGAGAACTGATTTTATGAGTGGATTAGATCCTACGTGGTGACAGGGGCGGGTTATTCGTGAAAGAAAAATATATTCACGAATAGAAAAAATAAATTCTAAAAGGGCAAAATATATTTGTAAAAGAAAAATATAGAAAAGATAAATTCTAAAAGAACAAAATATATTTGTAAAAGAAAAATATAGAAAAGATCAATTCTAAAAGAACGAAATATATTTGTAAAAGAAAAATATAAAAAAGATCAATTCTAAAAGAACAAAATACATTTGTAAAAGAAAAATATAGAAAAGATAAATTCTAAAAGAACAAAATATATTTGTAAAAGAAAAATATATTGTTGAAAGAAAATTCTTTAATTCGTGAAAGAAAACAATATATTTGTGAAAGGAAAAATAGATTTGTGAGAGATAAAAATATATTCATAAATAGAAAAGATAAATTCTACAAGAAGAAAATATATTTGTAAAAGAAAAATATATTGCTGAAAGAAAAATTTAATACGTGAAAGAAAAATTTAATACGTGAAAGAAAAATATATTCATGAATAGAAAAGTTAAATTTTAAAAGAACAAAATATATTTGTAAAAGAAAAATAGATTTGTGAGAGAAAAATTTAATTCGTGAAAGAAAAATATATTCATGAATAGAAAAGATAAATTCTAAAAGAACAAAATATATTTGTAAAAGAAAAATATATTGGTGAAAGAAAAATTTAATTCGTGAATGAAAAATATATTCATGAATAGAAACGATAGATTCTAAAAGAACAAGATATATTTGTAAAAGAAAAATATGTTGGTGAAAGAAAAATTTAATTCGTGAAAGAAAAATATATTCATGAATAGAAAAGATAAATTCTAAAAGAACAAAACATATTCGTAAAAGAAAAATATATTGGTGAAAGAAAAATATATTCATGAAGAGAAAAGATAAATTCTAAAAGAACAAAATATACTTGGAAAAGAAAAATATATAGGTGAAAGAAAAATTTAATTCGTGAAAGAAAAATATATTCATGAATAGAAAAGATAAATTCTAAAAGAACAAAATATATTTGGAAAAGAAAAATATATTGCTGAAAGAAAAATTTAATTCGTGAAAGAAAAATATATTCATGAATAGAAAAGATAAATTCTAAAAGAACAAAACATATTTGTAAAAGAAAAATATGTTGGTGAAAGAAAAATTTAATTCGTGAAAGAAAAAAATATATTTGTGAAAGGAAAAATAGATTTGTGAGAGAAAAAAATATATTCATGAAAGAAATCAATGTAATTGTGAAAATAAAAAATACAGTCCTGTATGAAAATAATATATTCATAAATGAAAATATATATTTATGAATATAAAAAATATATTCGAGAAAGAAAACATTATGTTTGCCTAAGAAAAATTAATATTTGTGTAGGAAAAAAATATATTTGTGAAAGAAAAAATGTGTAAGAAAAAAATATATTTGTGAAAGAAAAAGTGTGAAGAAGAAAAAATATTTTCATGAAAGAAAAAATATATTTCCAGACGAAGAAATATACTGTTCTTGAATAAGAAATATATTCATGAAAGAAAAAAATATATTTAAGAATGATGTTCATGAATGAGAAAACATATATTCATGAAGGAAATAATATTCACGAACGAAAAACATATTCCTGAAAGAAAAAAAAATCATGAATGAAAAAAAAAACATTCGTGAATAAAATAATATATGTATGAAAGAAAAAATGAACAGATTAAGTCGTTCGTTCTAATAGAAAATAACTTAATGAAGAGAAAAATTAAAAATTTATCCAAACCGGCAATAAGTAATCGCGGATTAAGGTCAAAATACACCTTCATGGGAATAATCAAAATCTTATAAAGGACAAATGTCATCTTAATAAGAAAAGACTGGAATAGTCTGGCCTATTCTTTACAGATTCTCCAAAATCAAACCATTGTTCTCTAGTCCT
>NC_090755.1:59989194-60006694 GCF_036898095.1 Palaemon carinicauda
AATGGAAGATTTCTCAAAGGGTATGTATACACCTCTGTCTGTTTAATTTATCTATTTGTTTGCGAGTAACTTTACACGAAAACTATTGTGCCCATTTTAACCAAACTTGGTAGTCATGTTGGGTATGACCCAAAGATGAATCTGTAACATGTTGGATAAAGTATATCAAAGTACAAGTGCGCAGCAGTAATTTGAAAATAATCGCAATGTTAAGTAAATAGCAAATATTTTGTTAAGTTTATTTCTTTGTTTGTGAACAACATAACACATAAACTACGTGACCAATTTAATCGAAACTTGGTTGACATGTGAGGTATGGCCAAGGTAAAATCCATTAGATTTTGAATAAAATGCATTAAAGTATAAGTAAGCAGTGGAGTTGAGAGCAAAATAAGACTACCTGTTTTTTTTTATTTTTTATGAACATTATGCGTAAACTACTAAACCAATTTCATGTGGAGTATGATGTAAGTGCAACTCCATTGTATTTTGTAGAAAATAATTCGAAGTACAAGACTGCTTAGTTTTAGCTAAGGCATGCTCTTTACTGGGTGGCCCTTTAGTTTTGTTAAGGTAATAACCGCCTCTCTCTCTCTCTCTCTCTCTCTCTCTCTCTCTCTCTCTCTCTCTCTCTCTCTCTCTCTCTCTCTCTCTCTCATAAACACACATAGCACAAACATATTAAATCAATTTTGACCTGAACCCCAATTAACGAACATCCATTAGCTTCATCTATTTTCTTTTAAGAACACGAGACAAGAGAACTTCGATAACACCATTGAAACGTCAAGGGACCAAGAACAATTTGTTTGGGGGAGGGGGTAAAAAAGGGGGTTGGGAGGGTGTGAGTGGTTAATAAGGGGTGCCACTAACCACCCCCATCCCCCCATTAATGGACTTGAGCATCGCAATAGCAATCGGCTAATTGGTGATCTAATGGGCGAGGGAATATTTCACACCTTATGTACGAGTGACTACTTCAGGGACTGTTCAGTATTTTCTTTTAACGCCATTGACCTTGGTAGTTGTGACGGCAGATAGCTTGCAATTAATCAATAATTATTTGAAGATCGTTCACTTAATGAAAACACTTAGGTGAAACTGATGGTTAATAAAGCATGACATGTACAGTTGAACACTAAAATTAATGGTACACCTTCCGCTAAAAAAGGGCACCTAGCCACACCCTTGCTGCGCGGAGAGTTCCCATGTCTAGTCTCGCCCATCACCTCTGCCATCTCTTCCTACGCTATCTGTTTGGTTACTCGCCGTGAAGTAAGGGTGTGACAAGGTGCATTTCTTCGAAGAGAGGCGTACCAGGGACTCCCATGTCCAACTGTACATTCTTACAGGCATAAATACATACAAAAAGACATGATGATGTGTACAAAACAAGTAAATAGATACGTGCGCAAACACAGACATACTGTACATATATACATGCAGGTGTATGGGTACATACACAATCATAAGCAAATGGATTTAACATTTGCAGATTAAACACCAACTCCATTATGATATTGTGACGGGCCGAGAGAAGGTTGTGACTCAAAGACAGGATGAAAGCAACTGAGTGAGTTTATTATAGAACACTCTCCTTTATATATAAAAGCTCAATGCAACAGAAAATTTCATGTTCAAAACCGACACCGTTAACGGTAAGAAAAACAGGCATGTTTATTCAGGTTCTTTTTAGTGCGAGGGAAGAGCGAATATACAAGCATAATATATACACAAAATGAACTATGCACGATCGTGTGACACACGGTTGGTACAATATCAATTAAAGACTGCATCGCATATTGATTCTTAAGCCGTTTTTACCATCAACCTTGAGTTCAGAGAAAAAGCAACAGAACATCGATAGCCTCATTTTATACTTTAGCTGCTGCATAAAGGACGACGCTTCTGTGGAATAAAAACTTTCAAAGGTTAGGTCAGTTGGAAATACATGCATATATATATATATATATATATATATATATATATATATATATATATATATATATATTACACTAGTGTTCGCGACCCGTCAAAATTCACGGCTAAGTATCTAGATACATATGCATAAACACATACACACACACATTTAAACCCATCTCACCAGGATATGACTACTCTCTCTCTCCCCTACCCGAGGGACAGAGAGCCAAGAGTGACCAGAAAGAAATACAGTATATATATATATATATATATATATATATATATATATATATATATATATATATATACACACACACACACACACATATATATATATATATATATATATATATATATATATATATATATATATAGCCAACCACTTACTCTTTATCAAATAAGGGAGATTACATACATAATGTATCTATGTGCCTACATAAAAAATACATGTGTGTAAAAACAGAAAAATATACAAATATCAGAGGAACAATAAAAGAGGTGAATAAAAAAGCATAGAAGGAAAAATGTGAAGAAAATAACAATTATGACTTATATATAAAAATATAAAGTAAACTTGGGTATACGTCATGAATCTCTCTCTCTCTCTCTCTCTCTCTCTCTCTCTCTCTCTCTCTCTCTCTCTCTCTCTCTCTCTCTCTCATTTAAGGGGCGAATACTTTGCCAAATACCTTCGCACTTGGCACCTTGGAGGCATATTAAGGAAATATTTAGCTACCTGACTGCCACCCCAAATAGTTAAAAGTGGGTTCGTATACTGACAAACCCAGACATGAGGGTAAAAGTCTACGGGACATCTACATAATCGTTGACAGTTTATGATCACTTGTACGGATTTCTTTAATTAAATTCTTAAACCCGGAATATGAGAGAGAGAGAGAGAGAGAGAGAGAGAGAGAGAGAGAGAGAGAGAGAGAGAGAGAGAGAGAGAGAGAGAGAGAGAGAGTCTAAGATATAGTACAAAGAGGATGGAATTTCATGTCCTTTTATTATTATTATTATTATTATTATTATTATTATTATTAGCCAAGCTACAACCCTAATTGTAAAAGCAAGATGCTGTAAGCCCAAGGGCTCCAATAGGGAAAAATAGCCCAGTGAGGAAATGAAATAAGGAAATAAATAAATGATGGGAATAAATTAACAATAAATCATTCTGAAAACAGTAACAACGTCAAAACAGATATATCCTATATAAACTATTAACGTCAAAAATAGATATGATATGTAATATATAAACTTTAAAAAGACTCATGTCAGCCTGGTCAACTTGAAAACATTTGATCCAACTTTGAACTTTTGAACTTTAAGAGTCGTAAAAAATGGGATTCTGATGAGGAATATATCAATATATGAAAATGGACTCAATTGTGATTTAACGTGATATTACACTTCTAATTTATTACTTATAACGAATTTATCAATCTCGAGGCAGGACATGAAAGTCTACGGAATCTTTATACCATATTACAAAAAAACAATTCAACCAATAATTGATTTATTAACCACTAATTAAGGGAGTTCAATCCTTCAGCACTCTCCTTTAATTATAAAAACTTCATCGTCGATTTCTGATATAAATAAAAATATATCTCGCTTCAATGATGTTTCGATTGAAGGAAACATATTAAGAAAAAATTTGTATGTCTGACCCATAGTTGAAGTAGGCAAACGATATATTTGGAAACATCTGTTTTAAAGATATTTGGAAAGCAAAGGGTTGCAAAATATATGTACGATTAATATTTCAATAATAACATAAAATATAGATATGTGCCACTGGGTTCCATATTAAATCGAAAATTTTGTTACTAGTAGTCTAGTAAACAAAATAAATAAGTAAATTAACAGTACAACTTTAACAAAGATAATTACAAAAACACATAACTGCAATAAAGGGATTTGAAGCTATATTTTATTCATCTTCTTCTTGTTTTTTTTAGTTTTTATAGTTTATGTAGAAAATATCTATTTTAATTTTGTTACTGTTCTTAGCATATCATAACTTTTCCTTGTTTCCTTTCCTCGCTGAGCTATTTCCCCTATTGGAGCCCCTGGGCTTATAGCATCCTGCTTTTCCAAGTAGGGTTGTAGCTTAGCAAGCAATAATTAATATATATATATATATATATATATATATATATATATACTGTATATAAATATATATATATATATATATATATATATATATACATATATATATATATATATATATATATATATATATATATATATATATATAATTGTGGAATCGTTGGAACTTCAAAAGTTCAAACTTGCAGAAGATGTTTTCTATGTTGAACAGGATGACCTAAGTCTCTTTTTATACTTTATATAGAAAATATCTGTTTGGATTTTGATACTTTTCCTAAAGAGTTTTATTTCAATTACCCATTACTTCCCTTGTAGTTTATTTATTTATTTCCTTATTTCCTTACCTCACTGGGCTATTTTCCCTGTTGCAGCCCCTGGGCTTATAGCATCCTCCTTTTCCAACTTGGGTTGTAGCTTAGCAAGTAATAATAATAATAATAATAATAATAATAATAATAATAATAATAATAATAATAATGATGATAATAATAATGATAATAATAATAATAAAAATCGTAAAGCTCCTTGGCAAGGCAATAATAATAATAATAATAATAATAATAATAATAATAATAATAATAATAATATCAACAGCATCTATACTGAAATTGGCGATAGTAATTACAAAATAGATAATGATTTATTGAGATGTGGAAAAAAAGCCTCAACAGTATTGGTCATCGGCACAATAAATATAAGTATAAGTATAAATATAGGTATACCTAAAAGTATAAGCTTTAAGTATAGGGATAGCTATGACTATAAGTATAAGCATAAGTATAAGAAAAAACGTCTCAACAGCGTTGGTCATCGGCACAATAAATATAAATATAAGTATAAATATAGGTATAACTAAAAGTATAAGCTTTAAGTATAGGTATAGCTATGATTATAAGTATAAGCATAAGTATAACTATAACTATAAGTATAAGTATAACCATAGCTATAAATATAAGCATAAGTTTAACTATATATATATAAGCATAAGTATAAGTTATACCTATAAGTATAACTATAGCTATAAATATAAGCATAAGTATAACTACAAGTATAAGCATAAGTATAAAATCAAACACAATTGCGGACAACGTGTAATTCTACACTAATGAGTTTGAACGCCTACGAAGGGAATTATTAATGACCTTTTCTAATTAAGCTATAAATCTTCCCTATATTAGTCGGAGAGTTTTATCTGCATATGTTCTGTATATCAGGATGGAATGAATATGAGTTGAATGTACGCCATTATTTAATTCCTAGTGTGATAAAGGTTCGGAGGAAATCTCTTGTCCAGGATATGAAGAGCCGGTGTTGTCGTTTGCAATGTTATTCTAATGGCAATAGAAAAAGATTGCTAACAAGAGTAAGATCATGCGTTAGCATATGGCCCATCTTAAATTAATAACAAAAACTAAAATAGCAACAAAAGGTATCTCCCCTATATAATAAGGAGCAAGAGTCTGGATATATGTAAGTATGTATGTATGTGTGTATATATCTATATATATATATATATATATATATATATATATATATATATATATTTATATATATATATATATATATATATATATATATATATATTTACACACACATACAGTATATATATACATATACACACACACACACACACACACATATATATATATATATATATATATATACTGTATATATATATATATATATATACATATATATATATATATATATATATATATATATATATATGTATGTATATAAACATATATTTACATATATATATAAATATATATATATAAATATATATACATGCATATACACACACATATATATATATATATATATATATATATATATATATATATATATATATATATATATATATATATATATATATATATTAGCTCGGATCTCTCCATCCCTTAGGTTGCGGGATTGGAAATGGTCAAACCCTAGTTTAGCCGTCGTTTTTGACGGGTAGCTTACTATAGTATTATAATATTCACCAATCACGACTCAGATTTGAAGCCACCATCTGCAATCTACACATATATTCATGCAACAAAACTGCCTTGAAACCTTACAGAAAGATAATAAGAAGCAGCAAATTGAGAATAAGAATAAAAAAAAGTAAGAAAAAGAAGCAAAAGAGTAAACAAAAATTAATAAAAGTAAAAATAAGAAGTAGAAAAGTAGAAAAACTAATAATAAAAGTAAAAATAAGAGGCAGAAAAGTATAAAAAAAAATTAATAAAAGTAAAAATAAGAAGCAGAAAAATCTAAAAAAAATTAAGAAAAGTAAAAATAAGAAGCAGAAAAGTATAAAAAAAATTAAGAAAAGTAAAAACAAGAAGCAGAAAAGTAGAAAAAAATAAGAAAAGTAAAAATAAGAAGCAGAAAAGGAGAAAAAAAAATAAGAAAAGTAAAAATAAGCAGCAAAGTATAAAAAAAATTAGTAAACGTAAATATAAGCAGAAACGTAGAACAAAAAAAAATAAGAAAAGTAAAAATAAGAAGCAGAAAATCAAGAATCAAAAGTAGAAAAAGTAAGAATAAGAAACAGAAAATTGAGAATAAGCAAAAAATTAAGAATCAGAACCAGAAAATTAAGAATAAGAAGCAAAAAGGTAAGAATAAGAAGCAGAAAAATAAGAATAAGAAGCAGAAAAATTAAGAATAAGAAACAGAAAAGTAATAAAAAGAAGCGGAAAAGTATCAACAAATAATAAAACTAAAAAATAAGGAGAAAATCCAAAAAAGCAAAAAATTAAGAATCAAATCAAGAAAAGTAAGAAGCATAACAGTAGGAATAAAAAGAAGAAACGTAAAAAGAAGAAACAGAAAAGTAAGAAGAAGCAAAACGGTAGGAATAAAAAGAAGAAACGTAAAAAGAAGAAAAAGAATAGTAAGAAGAAGCAAACAAATAAAAATGAATAGCAGAAAAGTATGAAGAAGCAGAAAAGTAAGAAGCAGACAAATAAAAATGAAAAGCAGAAAAGGAAGAATTAAAAGCAAAAAGTATGAATACGAAGCAAAATCGTAAGAATAAGAAGTAGAAAAATAAGAATAAGAAGCAGAAAAGAATAAGAATCAGAAAAGTAAGAATAGGAATAAAAAAAGTAAGAATAAGAATAAGAAAAGTGAGAATAAGAAGCCTAAAAGTAATAAGAAGAAGCAGAAAAGTAAGAATAAGAAGCAGAAAAGAGTAAGAATCAGAAAAGTAAGAATAGGAATAAGAAAAGTAAGAATAAGAAGCCTACAAGTAATAATAAGAAGCAGAAAATTAAGAAGCCTAAAAGTTAGAATATGAAGCATAAAAGTAAGACTAGGAAGCACAAACGTAAACAGAAGAAGCAGAAAAGTAAGAAGCACATAGGTAAGAATAAGAAGAGTAAGAAAAAACAGAACATTAAGAATAAGAGGCATTAAAAGCAAGAATAACAAACACAAAAGAATAAGAATCATGAAATCTTCACGGAAACGGACAAGAGATAAGAAGAATAAAAATAAGAATAATAAGCACAAAAGAACAAGAATCATAAATCATCTCGGAAACGGGTAAGAGATAAGAAGAATAACAGTAAGAATAAGAAGCACAAAAGAATAAGAATCATGAAATCATCTCTGAAACGGGTGAGAGATCAGAAGAATAACAAGCACAATAGAATAAGAATCGTGAAATCATCTCCGAAACAGATAAATAAGAATAAGCACAAAAGAATAAGAATCACGAAATCATCCCTGAAACAGATAAGAAATAAGAATAATAAGCACAAAAGAACAAGAATCGTGTAATCATCTCTGAAACGGGTAAGGGATAAGAAGAATAAAAGTAAAAATAACAAGCACAAAAGAATAAGAATCATGATATCATCTTTGAAACGGGTAAGAGATAAAAAGCATAAAATTAAGAATAACAATCACAAAAGAATAAGAATCATGAAATCATCTCTGAAGCGGGTAAGAAATAAGAATAATAAGCAGAAAAGAACAAGAATCATAAATCATCTCGGAAACGGGTAAGAGATAAGAAGAATAAAAGTAAGAATAAGAAGCACAAAAGAATAAGAAGTCTGAAATCATCTCTGAAACGAGTAAGAGATAAAAAGCATAAAAGTAAGAATAACAAACACAAAGGAATAAGAATCATGTAATCATATCTGAAACGGGTAAGAAATAAGAATAATAAGCACTAAAGAATAAGAAGTCTGAAATCATCTCGTAAACTTATACGAGATAAGAAGAATAAAAGTAAGAATAACAAGCACAAAAGAACAAGAATCATGTAATCATCTCTGAAACAGATAAGAAATAAGAATAATAAGCACAAAAGAATAAGAATCGTGTAATCATCTCGGAAACGGATAAAGAGAAATGGAAGAAGGGAAGTCACCTTTAAGCCAGCCATTATTCAGAGCACGGGCGCCCTGATTGTATTTATACCCATCATTTCCAACCTTTGATCTATAAAAACTTCTTTATGCTACACTCGACAGTAAACAACTTCAAATAAAGGAGTCGCTGAGACCTCTCAAGACAAAATTATAAATGCTAGAATTCTAATGCAAGAATTTTTTCTCTCAAGACAAAATTATAAATCCTAAAATTTTAATGCAAGAATTTTTTCCCTCAAGACAAAATTATAAATGCTAGAATTTTTTCTCTTAAGACAAAATTATAAATGCTAGAATTTTTTCTCTCAAGACAAAATTGTAAATGCTAGAATCTTTTCTCTCAAGTCAAAATTATAAATGCTAGAATTTTTTCTCTCAAAACAAAATTATAAATGCTAGAATTTTTTCTCTCAAGACAAAATTATAAATGCTAGAATTTTTTCTCTCAAGACAAAATTATGAATGCTAGAATTTTTTCTCTCAAGACAAAATTATAAATGCTAGAATTTTTTCTCTCAAGACAAAATTATAAATGCAAGAGTTTTTTCTCTCAGGACAAAATTATAAATGCTAGAGTTTTTTCTCTCAAGACAAAACTATAAATGCTAGAATTTTTTCTCTCAAGACAAAATTATAAATGCTAGAATTTTTTCTCTCCGGACAGAATTATAAATGCAAGAATTTTTTTCTCTCAGGACAAAATTATAAATGCTAGAATTTTTTCTCTCAAGTCAAAATTATAAATGCTAGAATTTTTCTCTCAAGACAAAATTATAAATGCTAGAATTTTTTCTCTAGAAAAAATTATAAATGCTAGAATTTTTTCTCTCAAGACAAAATTATAAATGCTAGAATTTTTCTCTCAAGACAAAATTATAAATGCTAGAATTTTTTCTCAAGACAAAATTATAAATGCTAGAATTTTTTCTCTCAAGACAAAATTATAAATGCTAGAATTTTTTCTCTCAAGACAAAATTATAAATGCTAGAATTTTTTCTCTCAAGACAAAATTATAAATGCTAGAATTCTTTCTCTCAAGACAAAATTATAGATGCTAGAATTTCTTCTCATTAATATTCATAGAGGAATAAGAGATTAAAATTATGTGCTTTTTTTTAATAACTTGGGGTTAAAACAAAATAGAAAATAAATTCTGGGGATAATTTAAATAGTTTGTAAATAGAAATTAAATGTTGTTTATAGTTCTGGTATAAATACCAATTTCTGGTCCTTCGAAGAATGAGATACTACCGCTAGAGAGTTATGGGGTCCTTTGACAAGCATGACAGTACTACGTTGAACCCTTCTCTCTGGTTACGGTTCATTTTTCCTTTGCCTACACATACACTGAATAGTCTGGCATATTCCTTAAAAATTCTCCTCTGTCTTCATACACCTGACAACACTGACATTTCCAAACAACTCCTCTTCATCCAAGGGGTTAACTACTGCACTGTAATTGTTCAGTGGCTACTTTCCTCTTAGTAAGGAAGGGTAGAAGAGACTCTTTAGATATGGTAAGCAGCTCTTCTAGGAGAAGGACACTCCAAAATCAAACCATTGTTCTCTAGTCTTGGGTAGTGCCATAACCTCTGTACCATGGTTTTCCACGGTCTTAGGTTAGAGTCCTCTTGCTTGAGGGTACACTCGGGCACACTATTCTGTCTTGTTTCTTTTCCTCTTGTTTTGTTAAAGTTTTTATAGTTTATATAGGAAATATTTATTTTGGTGGTGTTGTTGTTCTTAAAATATTTCATTTTTCCTTGTTTCCTTTGCTCACTGGGCTACTTTTCCCTGTTGGAGCCCTTGGGCTTATAGCAACTCGCTTTTCCAACTAGGTTTGTAGCTTGGCTAGTTATAATAATAATAATAATAATAACAATAATAATAATAATAATAATAATAATAATAATAATAATAATAATAATAAGAGTTAATCAGTCTTTAAAGTTTGTTAATAATGATGTACTTTTCTTTAATTTTAATATCTTAGTGCTAAAACAAAATAAAAATAAAAATCTCAGGTAATTTGACATAGAGGATTGAAATAGATTGTTAATAGAAATCAAATGTTTATAGTTCTGGTATAAATACTAATTTCTGGTCCTTGGGAGAATGAAAAAAGTTAATCAGCCGTAAAAATAATTTTTTACGAAGTTACTGAAGCATGATCTTGTACTTCATGTTACATTAAGGATACCTATCCTAAAATAGTTTTACTTCGAAAATAAAATATATATATATATATATATATATATATATACATATATATATATATATATATATATATATATATATATATATATATATATATATGTGTATGTATATATATATATATATATATATATATATATATATATATATATATATATATATATACATATATATATATACACACAGTATATATATATATATATATATATATATATATATATATATATATATATATATATATATATATATTATGTATATATATATAAAATTTAGTAGTTAAACTAACGTTATAATCTTATACAGCGTTTGTTCCTACATAGAAATTCTTGTCTTTTTATCATTGTACACTCAAAGAACAAATTTACTTCAACCAACATTTTACTTCATGAGTAAAAAAAAAATACAGCATTTAGCAGCTAAACTAACGACATAATCTTACGCAGTGTTTGTTCCTATCTAGAAATTCTTGTCTTTTTCTCATTGTACACTCAAAGAACAAATTTACTTCAACCAACATTTTACTTCATGAGTAAAAAAAAAAATACAGCATTTAGCAGCTAAACTAACGACATAATCTTACGCAGTGTTTGTTCCTGTATAGAAATTCTTGTCTTTTTCTCATTGTACACTCAAAGAACAAATTTACTTCAACCAACATTTTACTTCATGAATAAAAAAAAAAAAAAAAAAAAATAAAAAAACACAGCATTTAGTAGTTAAACTAACGACATAATCTTATGCAGCGTTTGTTCCTATCTAGAAATTCTTGTTTTTTTCTCATTGTACACTCAAAGAACAAATTTACTTCAAACAACATTTTACTTCATGAATAAAAAATAAAAAATACAGCATTTAGTAGTTAAAATAACGACATAATATTACGAAGTGTTTGTTCCTATCTAGAAATTCTTGTCTTTTTCTCATTGTACACTCAAAGAACAAATTTACTTCAACCAACATTTTACTTCATGAATAAAAAATAAAAAAAAATACAGCATTTAGTAGTTAAACTAACGCCATAATCTTACGCAGTGTTTCTTCCTATCTAAAAATTCTTGTCTTTTTCTCATTGTACACTCAAAGAACAAATTTACTTCAACCAACATTTTACTTCATGAATAAAAACAAAAAAATACAGCATTTAGTAATTAAACTAACGCCATAATCTTACGCAGTGTTTCTTCCTATCTAAAAATTCTTGTTTTTTTCTCATTGTACACTCAAAGAACAAATTTACTTCAACCAACATTTTACTTCATGAATAAAAAAAAAAAAAAAAAAAAATAAAAAAAAATAAATAAAAAATACAGCATTTATTAGTTAAACTAACGCCATAATCTTACGCAGTGTTTCTTCCTATCTAAAAATTTTTGTCTTTTTCTCATTGTACACTCAAAGAACAAATTTACTTCAACCAACATTTTACTTCATGAATAAAAAAATAAAAAAAAAATACAGCATTTAGTAGTTAAACTAACGACATAATCTTACCCAGTGTTTTTTCCTATCTAAAAATTCTTTTCTTTTTCTCATTGTCCACTCAAAGAACAAATTTACTTCAACCAACATTTTACATCATGAATAATAAAAAAAAAAAAAAAAAATACAGCATTCAGTAGTTAAACTAACGACATAATCTTAGGCAGCGTTTGTTCCTATATAGAAATTCTTGTCTTTTTCTCATTGTACACTCAAAGAACAAATTTACTTCAACCAACATTTTACTTCATGAATAAAAAAAAACAGCATTTATTAGTTAAACTAACGACATAATCTTACCCAGTGTTTTTTCCTATCTAAAAATTCTTTTCTTTTTCTCATTGTCCACTCAAAGAACAAATTTACTTCAACCAACATTTTACATCATGAATAATAAAAAAAAAAAAAAAAAATACAGCATTTAGTAGTTAAACTAACGACATAATCTTACGCAGTGTTTCTTCCTATCTAGAAATTCTTGTCTTTTTCTCATTGTACACTCAAAGAACAAATTTACTTCAACCAACATTTTACTTCATGAATAAAAAAATAAAAATAAAATACAGCATTTAGTAGTTAAACTAACGACATAATCTTACCCAGTGTTTTTTCCTATCTAAAAATTCTTTTCTTTTTCTCATTGTCCACTCAAAGAACAAATTTACTTCAACCAACATTTTACTTCATGAATAAAAAAATAAAAAAAAAATACAGCATTTAGTAGTTAAACTAACGACATAATCTTACCCAGTGTTTTTTCCTATCTAAAAATTCTTTTCTTTTTCTCATTGTCCACTCAAAGAACAAATTTACTTCAACCAACATTTTACTTCATGAATAAAAAAATAAAAAAAAAATACAGCATTTAGTAGTTAAACTAACGACATAATCTTACGCAGTGTTTGTTCCTATCTAGAAATTCTTGTCTTTTTCTCATTGTACACTCAAAGAACAACTTTAATTCAACCAACATTTTACTTCAAGAGTAAAAAAAAAAATACAGCATTTAGTAGTTAAACTAACGACATAATCTTACGCAGTGTTTGTTCCTATCTAGAAATTCTAGTATTTTTCTCATTGTCCGCTCAAAGAACAAATTTACTTCAACCAACATTTTACTTCATGAGTAAAAAAAAAAAAAAATACAGCATTTAGTAGTTAAACTAACGACATAATCTTACGCAGTGTTTGTTCCTATCTAGAAATTCTTGTCTTTTTCTCATTGTACACTCAAAGATCAAATTTACTTCAACCAACATTTTACTTCATGAATAAAAAAATACAGCATTCAGTAGTTAAACTAACGACATAATCTTACGCAGTGTTTTTTCCTATCTAAAAATTCTTTTCTTTTTCTCATTGTCCACTCAAAGAACAAATTTACTTCAACCAACATTTTACTTCATGAATAAAAAAATAAAAATAAAATACAGCATTTAGTAGTTAAACTAACGACATAATCTTACCCAGTGTTTTTTCCTATCTAAAAATTCTTTTCTTTTTCTCATTGTCCACTCAAAGAACAAATTTACTTCAACCAACATTTTACTTCATGAATAAAAAAATAAAAAAAAAATACAGCATTTAGTAGTTAAACTAACGACATAATCTTACGCAGTGTTTGTTCCTATCTAGAAATTCTTGTCTTTTTCTCATTGTACACTCAAAGAACAACTTTAATTCAACCAACATTTTACTTCAAGAGTAAAAAAAAAAAATACAGCATTTAGTAGTTAAACTAACGACATAATCTTACGCAGTGTTTGTTCCTATCTAGAAATTCTAGTATTTTTCTCATTGTCCGCTCAAAGAACAAATTTACTTCAACCAACATTTTACTTCATGAGTAAAAAAAAAAAAAAATACAGCATTTAGTAGTTAAACTAACGACATAATCTTACGCAGTGTTTGTTCCTATCTAGAAATTCTTGTCTTTTTCTCATTGTACACTCAAAGATCAAATTTACTTCAACCAACATTTTACTTCATGAGTAAAAAAAAAAAAAAATACAGCATTTAGTAGTTAAACTAACGACATAATCTTACGCAGTGTTTGTTCCTATCTAGAAATTCTAGTATTTTTCTCATTGTCCGCTCAAAGAACAAATTTACTTCAACCAACATTTTACTTCATGAGTAAAAAAAAAAAAAAATACAGCATTTAGTAGTTAAACTAACGACATAATCTTACGCAGTGTTTGTTCCTATCTAGAAATTCTAGTATTTTTCTCATTGTACACTCAAAGAACAAATTTACTTCAACCAACATTTTACTTCATGAGTAAAAAAAAAAAAAAATACAGCATTTAGTAGTTAAACTAACGACATAATCTTACGCAGTGTTTGTTCCTATCTAGAAATTCTTGTCTTTTTCTCATTGTCCACTCAAAGAACAAATTTACTTCAACCAATATTTTACTTCATGAATTAAAAAAAAAAATACAGCATTTAGTAGTTAAACTAACGACATAATCTTACGCAGTGTTGTCTTTTTCTCATTGTACACTCAAAGAACAACTTTAATTCAACCAACATTTTACTTCAAGAGTAAAAAAAAAAAAAAATACAGCATTTAGTAGTTAAACTAACGACACAATCTTACGCAGTGTTTGTTCCTACCTAAAAATTCTTGTCTTTTTCTCATTGTCCACTCAAAGAACATATTTAATTCAACCATCATTTTACTTTATGAGTAAAAACAAAAACAAAATACAGTATTTAGTAGTTAAACTAACAACATAATCTTACGCAGTGTTTGTTCCTACCTATAAATTCTTGTCTTTCTCATTGTACACTCCAAGAACAAATTTACTTCAACCAACATTTCACTTCATGGATAAAAAAAAAAAAATAATACAGCATTTAGTAGTTAAACTAACGTTATAATCTTATACAGCGTTTGTTCCTATCTAGAAATTCTTGTCTTTTTCTCATTGTCCACTCCAAGAACAAATTTACTTCAACCATTTTACTTCATGAGTAAAAAAAAAAATTTAAATAATTGTTTTTTTTTTTTTTTAAATACAGCATTTAGTAGTTAAACTAACGACATAATTTTATGCAGTGTTCGTTCCTATCTAAAAATTCTTGTCTTTTTCTCATTGTACACTCCAAGAACAAATTCACCTTAACTCTGGTATATCTAAATGAACAAATCTAACATATTTCTTAATTTGAAATTAGATCAACCCTTCTTACTGGAAAAGAAAATCTGGTAGTTTTGGAAAGTCTTTACCAATCCAGATCTTTCCATACTGTACCATCGACAACGTAGTACAGGATATACAAATAATGCTAACAGTCTGAATTTTCTATCATAAGGTTCAATACTACACAGTATCCTAGAAGTTTTATTTTAGCTATGATCAGATTGTGGAATGATCATCCTAATCTGGCAATTATATCAATCAGATATAAATTATAAATTAAACATTCATAAGGCATGAGTGTAATTAGCAGAAATATACCCAGGTATTAATGCCAAAATAATAATCATCTAAAGTGTATTGCACTTACAGGCACACCCACACACACATAAACAAACACACACTAAAAGGGTCATGATTTGTAAAGCGCAGACCTATGTAACTTGAAAACAATAATGAAAACAAACATATTGGTCATTCAAGTCCATATATATATATATATATATATATATATATATATATATATATATATATATATATATATATATATGTATATATATATATATATATATATATATATATATATATGTATATATATAATGTATATATATATATATATATATATATATTTATATATAATATATATTTATATATATAATATATATATATATATATATATATATATATATATATATATATATATATATATATATATAAACAAACAAGCTGCTTACCCAGAAACCTCTTCTCATTTAAAGACTTCAAAATCTCTCCTTTGTCTTTGATTTTCTCAACCGAAATTTATTTTCTGTTATCATCGGAGTCGTAATTATGGTGAAAAATTAAATATAAATGGAAAATGCAAGAAATTTCATTTTATTTACCGTGGGAGCCCTTTGTCCTTTAGCGGTTAGGTTAGGTCAAGTTTAGCGTAGGGCAGGGCATGCTAGGATAGCTTAGGGTAGGTAAGGTTTAAAGGTTTAAAGGACACTCATGAATGGCAGAGGCAAGGGACAGTGACATTGCCCTATCAAGCAGGACAATGCGCTAGAGACTGACCATATATACTTATGATCAACCCCCAAGTACCTTCTCCACCCAAGCTAGGACCAAGCAGGGCCAGGCAATGGCTGCTGATGACTCAGCAGATAGATCTATAGGCTCACCAAAACCCCCAATCCATAGCTTACAAAGATGATGAGGTTGCACCGACCAAAGGAATTACGAGTTTGAGAGGGACTCGAACCCCAGTCTGGCGTTCACCAGTCAGGGACGTTACCGCATCGGCCACCTCAACCCTAAAGGTGAGGTTGATTAACGTTAGGTTTGGGCAGAAAGCTCTTCGGATCGGATTGATTGATATTCTATTAAACAACCATCGGAACTACTAAAACTTAAGTAAAAATGAAAATATATATTGGACACAGTTGTAAATAGGCAAGGAATCGAACAAGTATAACGTTATAGGAATTTGATCATTTGTTAAATTGTGTAAGAATAGTATGAACGTGGTAAACATGATGAATACTGGTAAAAAAAAAAGTTGAAAACTAAAAAAGTATGTTAAAAAGTTAGACTGAGAAAAGCTATTATAACGTTGGTAATGTCGCAAGAAATTGGGAGACAATTTTAAAAATGGTTAAGAAAAGGTTGATTACCAGATGAAAAATATCTATTATTTGGGAGACAAATGATAACATACTGTTACGTAGGAAACTGGATGAAAAAATTATACAAATTGGATTCCTAATTATGTTTTTTTAAAATAATATCTCAGAGTAGACTTGAAAAAAAAAAAAAGAATTGAAAGAAAAATAATTCCATTGTCATGAATACTTAAGAATTAGAATGTAAAAATATTACAAATTGTGAAAATTATACAAATTTAAAAAAAAAAATAACAAAAATCGGAAACATTTCTACAAATTTGGTGAACAAGATATTGTACAAAAAAAAAAAAAAAAAATAGTAGCAAGTTTTGGTAAAATTATCAAAGTGGAAAGTCTATCAAGGCAACTTAAAAAAAAAAAAATAACAATGATGTCATAGGAAAAACATGACCAAATAAATAAATTCACGAGATTATAGACATCCTTTGCGGCAGAGAATTTCTCTTAAAAGTTTATTTATTAATTAAAAACAATACATGGAAGGTAAATAATTAAACTTAATGCTGGTTGGATTATTCAAGGAACAAATGGACAAACGCAATCAGAGTAAAATTTATTAAAGTTTTGTGCATCACGTGTCTA
>NC_090755.1:60011694-60026694 GCF_036898095.1 Palaemon carinicauda
GTAATGGGCAATGGAAATCGCATAAGAATAAAAATGAGTGACTTTTGTCCAATTTTAAATACTCTTTTGAGATATGCTAATCGGCAATCAACACAAACACTTCTAGATGAATAAAAACCGTATAGGGAGATGCGTTAGTATTAAGTGCTAAATAATTTTGAGTATTCTTTAATTGTATGTAATGGGCAATAATAAAAATTGCATAAGAAAAAATTAGTGACTTTTCGCCAATTATAAACACTCTTCAAGATATGTTTATGGACAATCATCACATACACTTACGAATGTATATATATATATATATATATATATATATATATATATATATATATATATATATATATATATATATATATATATATATATATAAACATTGGTGGATGCATTAGTATTAATTGCTGACTGATTTTAAATATTTTTTTATCTAGTATGTAATGGGCAAAAAAAATTGCATAAGAAAAAAAAATGGTGACTTTTTGCCAATTTTAAACACTTTTAAGATATGCTAAATGGGCAATCAACACAAACACTTCTGAATTAATAAAAACAGTAATGGGAGATGCATTAGAATTAATTGAATAAGATGAATAAAATGAGTGACTTGTTGCGAATTTTAAACAAACTTTAAGATATGTTAATAGGAAATAAACACAATATGGAAATCTATAAACAAAATCTATAAAGTCTATAGAAGACGAACTTAAAATATATGAGAAAAAGATAATTATTATTATACAGCACAAAAGAGTAAATTCCATTTATTATACTAAAACATAACCGAGTTTTGATATACAAAAAAAAAAGTCTTATTCTTCCTAAAATAAAAACTATAGTAGACGAACTTAAAATATATAAGAAAAAGATAATTATTATTATTTCACAGCACAAAAGAGTAAATTCTATTTTTTATACTAAAACCTAACAGAGTTTTGATATAAAAAAATCTTATTCTTCCTAAAATTAAAAACTATAGTAGACGAACTTAAAATATATGAGAAAAAGATAATTATTATTATTACACAGCACAAAGGAGTAAATTCCATTTTTTATACTAAAACATAACCGAGTTTTGATATAAAAAAGTCTTATTCTTCCTAAAATAAAAACTATAGTAGACGAACTTAAAATATATGAGAAAAAGATAATTATTATTATTTTACAGACAAAATAGTAAATTCCATTTTTTATACTCAAATATAACCGAGTTTTGATATATAAAAAAAATCTTATTCTTCCTAAAATAAAAACTATAGTAGACGAACTTAAAATATATGAGAAAAAGATAATTATTATTATTTCACAACACAAAAGAGTAAATTCCATTTTTTATACTAAAATATAACCGAGTTTTGATATAAAAAAAAAGTCTTATTCTTCCTAAAATAAAAACTATAGTAGACGAACTTAAAATATATGAGAAAAAGATAATTATTATTATTTTACAGCACAAAAGAGTAAATTCCATTTTTTATACTAAAACATAACCGAGTTTTGATATAAAAAAAAAAAGTCTTATTCTTCCTAAAATAAAAACTATAGTAGACGAACTTAAAATATATGAGAAAAAGATAATTATTATTATTTCACAACACAAAAGAGTAAATTCCATTTTTTATACTAAAATATAACCGAGTTTTGATATAAAAAAAAAGTCTTATTCTTCCTAAAATAAAAACTATAGTAGACGAACTTAAAATATATGAGAAAAAGATAATTATTATTATACAGCACAAAAGAGTAAATTCTATTTTTTATACTAAAACCTAACAGAGTTTTGATATAAAAAAATCTTATTCTTCCTAAAATTAAAAACTATAGTAGACGAACTTAAAATATATGAGAAAAAGATAATTATTATTATTACACAGCACAAAGGAGTAAATTCCATTTTTTATACTAAAACATAACAGAGTTTTGATATAAAAAAAAAAGTCTTATTCTTCCTAAAATAAAAACTATAGTAGACGAACTTAAAATATACGAGAAAAAGATAATTATTATTATCTTACAGCACAAAAGAGTAAATTCCATTTTTTATACTAAAACATAACCGAGTTTTGATATAAAAAAGTCTTATTCTTCCTAAAATAAAAACTATAGTAGACGAACTTAAAATATATGAGAAAAAGATAATTATTATTATTTTACAGACAAAATAGTAAATTCCATTTTTTATACTCAAATATAACCGAGTTTTGATATATAAAAAAAATCTTATTCTTCCTAAAATAAAAACTATAGTAGACGAACTTAAAATATATGAGAAAAAGATAATTATTATTATTTCACAACACAAAAGAGTAAATTCCATTTTTTATACTAAAATATAACCGAGTTTTGATATAAAAAAAAAGTCTTATTCTTCCTAAAATAAAAACTATAGTAGACGAACTTAAAATATATGAGAAAAAGATAATTATTATTATTTTACAGCACAAAAGAGTAAATTCCATTTTTTATACTAAAACATAACCGAGTTTTGATATAAAAAAAAAAAGTCTTATTCTTCCTAAAATAAAAACTATAGTAGACGAACTTAAAATATATGAGAAAAAGATAATTATTATTATTTCACAACACAAAAGAGTAAATTCCATTTTTTATACTAAAATATAACCGAGTTTTGATATAAAAAAAAAGTCTTATTCTTCCTAAAATAAAAACTATAGTAGACGAACTTAAAATATATGAGAAAAAGATAATTATTATTATTTTACAGCACAAAAGAGTAAATTCCTTTTTTTATACTAAAACATAACAGAGTTTTGATAAAAAAAAAAAACTTATTCTTCCTAAAATAAAAACTATAGTAGACGAACTTAAAATATATGAGAAAAAGATAATTATTATTATTTTACAGCAAAAAAGAGTAAATTCCATTTTTTATACTAAAATATAACCGAGTTTTGATGTAAAAAAAAAATCTTATTCATCCTAAAATAAAAAAATCTTATTCATCCTAAAATAAAAAAATCTTATTCATCCTAAAATAAAAAAAAAAGCCTATTCTTCCTTAAATAAAAACAAAGGACAGAAACTTTCTTCTGGCGAAGGAAGTCCCGAAAATGGTAATAACATGTTTTGCATAAGAAAGGCAACAAATCCCCTGACATTTTCTTTCAAAGAAAAAATGCAGGGAAAAACATTTTCATTTATGATCAACTCTTTTGATTCGAAAGAATACACCAGTTTAGAAAAATATATTTCCTTTGCATAATGGCTTTAAAGAAAATTCACTTATTTCCATGACATTTTCTCTCAAAGAAAAAATGCAGGGAAAAACATTTTCATTTATGATCAACTCTTTTGATTCGAAAGAATACATCACTTTAGAAAAATATATTTCCTTTGCATAACGGCTTTGAAGGAAATTCAATTATTTCCATAGAAGTATTTTTTTTTTTCTATCTATTACTGGCATTATATTCCTTTGCATAATGGCTTTGAAGGAAATTTACTTATTTCCATAGAAGTATTTCTTTTTATCTATCTATTAATGACATTATATTCCTTTGCATAATGGCTTTGAAGGAAATTCACTTATTTCCCAGTGAATATCTTTTTTCATTTATCTTTGTATTTCTGCGGTAACTGGTTCCCAAGATAAAGCTTTTAACATTTTTTCGTTTTTCAGATTATACGACAACCATTACTTGACCTTAAATAGATTAATAAGGGAACGAAAGTTAAATAGGGTTGTGGTGGCCAATGTGGTAACGTCCCTGACTAGTGAACTCCAGACTGGGGTTCGGGTCCCGCTCAAACTCATTAGTTCCTTTGGTCGCTACAACCTCACCATCCTTGTGAGCTAAGGATGGGTGGTTTGAGGGAGCCTATAGGTCTATCTGCTGAGTCATCAGCAGCCATTGCCTGACCCTCCTTGGTCCTAGCTTGGGTGGAGAGAGGGTTGTCCTGCTTGATAGAGCAATGTCACTGTCCCTTGCTCCTGTCAATTATGAGCGGCCTTTAAACCTTTAATGTGTTAAGTTACTGTTACCATCCTGTTCGTAGTACTATGCATGCACTCAATTCCAACTGTTGTACCTTCTCCATCATGGGATTCAATACGATGCAATATTCTAGACGTTTTATTCCACCTGTGAACAGACTGTGGAATGGTCTTCCTAATAAGGTAGTTGAATCAGTGGAACTTAGGAAGTTCAAACTTGCAACGAATGTTTTGATGTTGAACTTTCTGACATAAGTCTCTCTTCATAGTTTATATATAACGGATCTATTTGAACGTTGTTATTGATCTTATCGTAGAATTTGCTAAATTCAGACACGTAGAATATCGCCAAATTGAAGGAAGTGCACATTCATCTGTCGATGTTTTAATATACAAATGTATTTTTCTCATTATCTCAAAAATCATTCTGATAGTTTTCATCTTTTTACCCCAATGACTAAAAAAAAAAAAAAAAAAAAAAAAGAATTATGAAAGCAGACGAAATCGAATCGAATGAAATAGGAATATAAATTTTGGTCTATCATAATGATAACTAGACCTGCTTATATATTTATAAATATTAATGCATGCTACTAGTGTTGCCAATCCAAATCACACTTTATACATAATCAATAATAAGAAAAAAATAATAACAATAACAAAGATAATAATAATAATGATAATAATAATAATAATAATAATAATATTAATAATAATAATATTAACAACAGACACCATTATATATGTATATATATATACACACACACACACACACACACACACACATATATATATATATATATATATATGTGTGTGTGTGTGTGTGTGTGTACATATATTACGGTGTCTGTTGTTATTATTATAATAATAATAATAATAATAATAATAATAATAATAATAATAATAATAACAGACACCATTATATATATATAATGATTATAATTTCAAACACGATACTCTCTCTCTCTCTCTCTCTCTCTCTCTCTCTCTCTCTCTCTCTCTCTCTCTCTCTCTCTCTCTCAAATACATTCATAAATCCTAGAATTACCTGCAACCATAAACGACATTCCGCTTATTAACATTGCAAGCAATTGGACAAAATATTGCAAACTGATTTATAACTTATAATGGCAACCTTTCAAAACATCTCCATTACCAAAACTTGAACCTAATTATGTTCAGGCAACTCTATCAAAAGCTCATTTACATGAATTACCGCTGCGAATCAAGAACAATTAATTATCTTGCATAACTGTCTAATAGCATTTTGATTAATGTTTATAACTTTCCCATTATTACTTGGTGGGGGAAATGAGTCATATTCATTAATAGGCAGAAATTTTTGCAGGGGAAATGAGTCACATTCATTAATAGGCAGACATTTTTGCAGGGGAAAGGAGTCACATTCATTAATGGGCAGAAATTTTTGCAGGGGAAATGAGTCCCATTCATTAATAAGCAGAAATTTTTGCAGGGGAAATGAGTCACATTCATTAATA
Source organism: Palaemon carinicauda (assembly GCF_036898095.1). Taxonomy (NCBI): domain Eukaryota; kingdom Metazoa; phylum Arthropoda; class Malacostraca; order Decapoda; family Palaemonidae; genus Palaemon; species Palaemon carinicauda. The sequence goes on from NC_090755.1 coordinate 60,017,143, forward strand.
GGCAGACATTTTTGCAGGGGAAATGAGTCACATTCATTAATGGGCAGAAATTTTTGCAGGGGAAATGAGTCCCATTCATTAATAGGCAGAAATATTTGCAGGGGAAATGAGTCACATTCATTAATAGGCAGAAATTTTTGCAGGGGAAATGAGTCACATTCATTAACAGGCAGACATTTTTGCAGGGGAAATGAGTCCCATTCATTAATAGGCAGAAATATTTGCAGGGGAAAGGAGTCCCATTCATTAATAAGCAGAAATTTTTGCAGGGGAAATGAGTCACATTCATTAACAGGCAGACATTTTTGCAGGGGAAATGAGTCCCATTCATTAATAGGCAGAAATATTTGCAGGGGAAAGGAGTCCCATTCATTAATAGGCAGAAATTTTTGCAGGGGAAATGAGTCACATTCATTAACAGGCAGACATTTTTGCAGGGGAAATGAGTCCCATTCATTAATAGGCAGAAATATTTGCAGGGGAAAGGAGTCCCATTCATTAATAAGCAGACATTTTTGCAGGGGAAATGAGTCCCATTCATTAATAGGCAGAAATATTTGCAGGGGAAAGGAGTCCCATTCATTAATAAGCAGACATTTTTGCAGGGGAAATGAGTCCCATTCATTAATAGGCAGAAATATTTGCAGGGGAAAGGAGTCCCATTCATTAATAAGCAGACATTTTTGCAGGGGAAATGAGTCCCATTCATTAATAGGCAGAAATATTTGCAGGGGAAAGGAGTCCCATTCATTAATAAGCAGACATTTTTGCAGGGGAAATGAGTCCCATTCATTAATAGGCAGAAATATTTGCAGGGGAAAGGAGTCCCATTCATTAATAAGCAGACATTTTTGCAGGGGAAATGAGTCCCATTCATTAATAGGCAGAAATATTTGCAGGGGAAAGGAGTCCCATTCATTAATAAGCAGACATTTTTGCAGGGGAAATGAGTCCCATTCATTAATAGGCAGAAATATTTGCAGGGGAAAGGAGTCCCATTCATTAATAAGCAGACATTTTTGCAGGGGAAATGAGTCCCATTCATTAATAGGCAGAAATATTTGCAGGGGAAAGGAGTCCCATTCATTAATAAGCAGACATTTTTGCAGGGGAAATGAGTCCCATTCATTAATAGGCAGAAATATTTGCAGGGGAAAGGAGTCCCATTCATTAATAAGCAGACATTTTTGCAGGGGAAATGAGTCCCATTCATTAATAGGCAGAAATATTTGCAGGGGAAAGGAGTCCCATTCATTAATAAGCAGACATTTTTGCAGGGGAAATGAGTCCCATTCATTAATAGGCAGAAATATTTGCAGGGGAAAGGAGTCCCATTCATTAATAAGCAGACATTTTTGCAGGGGAAATGAGTCCCATTCATTAATAGGCAGAAATATTTGCAGGGGAAAGGAGTCCCATTCATTAATAAGCAGACATTTTTGCAGGGGAAATGAGTCCCATTCATTAATAGGCAGAAATATTTGCAGGGGAAAGGAGTCCCATTCATTAATAAGCAGACATTTTTGCAGGGGAAATGAGTCCCATTCATTAATAGGCAGAAATATTTGCAGGGGAAAGGAGTCCCATTCATTAATAAGCAGACATTTTTGCAGGGGAAATGAGTCCCATTCATTAATAGGCAGAAATATTTGCAGGGGAAAGGAGTCCCATTCATTAATAAGCAGACATTTTTGCAGGGGAAATGAGTCCCATTCATTAATAGGCAGAAATATTTGCAGGGGAAAGGAGTCCCATTCATTAATAAGCAGACATTTTTGCAGGGGAAATGAGTCCCATTCATTAATAGGCAGAAATATTTGCAGGGGAAAGGAGTCCCATTCATTAATAAGCAGACATTTTTGCAGGGGAAATGAGTCCCATTCATTAATAGGCAGAAATATTTGCAGGGGAAAGGAGTCCCATTCATTAATAAGCAGACATTTTTGCAGGGGAAATGAGTCCCATTCATTAATAGGCAGAAATATTTGCAGGGGAAAGGAGTCCCATTCATTAATAAGCAGACATTTTTGCAGGGGAAATGAGTCCCATTCATTAATAGGCAGAAATATTTGCAGGGGAAAGGAGTCCCATTCATTAATAAGCAGAAATTTTTGCAGGGGAAATGAGTCACATTCATTAACAGGCAGACATTTTTGCAGGGGAAATGAGTCCCATTCATTAATAGGCAGAAATATTTGCAGGGGAAAGGAGTCCCATTCATTAATAAGCAGAAATTTTTGCAGGGGAAATGAGTCACATTCATTAACAGGCAGACATTTTTGCAGGGGAAATGGGCCACATTCATTAACAGGCAGACATTTTTGCAGGGGAAAGGAGTCCCATTCATTAATAAGCAGAATTTTTTGCAGGGGAAATGAGTCACATTCATTAATAAGCAGAATTTTTTGCAGGGGAAAGGAGTCCCATTCATTAATAAGCAGAATTTTTTGCAGGGGAAAGGAGTCACATTCATTAACAGGCAGACATTTTTGCAGGGGAAATGAGCCACATTCATTAACAGGCAGAAATTTTTGCAGGGGAAATGAGTCACATTCATTAACAGGCAGAAATTTTTGCAGGGGAAACGAGTCACATTCATTAATAGGCAGAAATTTTTGCAGGGGAAACGAGTCACATTCATTAACAGGCAGAAATTTTTGCAGGGGAAATGAGCCACATTCATTAACAGGCAGACATTTTTGCAGGGGAAACGAGTCACATTCATTAATAGGCAGAAATTTTTGCAGGGGAAATGAGCCACATTCATTAACAGGCAGACATTTTTGCAGGGGAAACGAGTCACATTCATTAATAGGCAGAAATTTTTGCTGGGGAAACGAGTCACATTCATTAATAGGCAGACATTTTTGCAGGGGAAACGAGTCACATTCATTAATAGGCAGAAATTTTTGCTGGGGAAACGAGTCACATTCATTAATAGGCAGAAATTTTTGCAGGGGAAACGAGTCACATTCATTAATAGGCAGAAATTTTTGCTGGGGAAACGAGTCACATTCATTAATAGGCAGAAATTTTTGCAGGGGAAACGAGTCACATTCATTAATAGGCAGAAATTTTTGCAGGGGAAACGAGTCACATTCATTAATAGGCAGAAATTTTTGCAGGGGAAACGAGTCACATTCATTAATAGGCAGAAATTTTTGCAGGGGAAACGAGTCACATTCATTAATAGGCAGACATTTTTGCAGGGGAAAGGAGTCACATTCATTAATAGGCAGAATTTTTTGCAGGGGAAAGGAGTCACATTCATTAATAGGCAGAAATTTTTGCTGGGGAAAGGAGTCCCATTCATTAATAGGCAGAAATTTTTGCAGGGGAAATGAGTCACATTCATTAATAGGCAGAAATTTTTGCTGGGGAAAGGAGTCCCATTCATTAATAGGCAGAATTTTTTGCTGGGGAAACGAGTCACATTCATTAATAGGCAGAAATTTTTGCAGGGGAAAGGAGTCCCATTCATTAATAGGCAGAAATTTTTGCAGGGGAAAGGAGTCACATTCATTAATAGGCAGAATTTTTTGCAGGGGAAAGGAGTCCCATTCATTAATAGGCAGAATTTTTTGCAGGGGAAAGGAGTCCCATTCATTAATAGGCAGAAATTTTTGCAGGGGAAACGAGTCACATTCATTAATAGGCAGAAATTTTTGCAGGGGAAAGGAGTCCCATTCATTAATAAGCAGAAATTTTTGCAGGGGAAAGGAGTCACATTCATTAATAGGCAGAAATTTTTGCAGGGGAAAGGAGTCCCATTCATTAATAGGCAGAAATTTTTGCAGGGGAAAGGAGTCACATTCATTAATAGGCAGAAATTTTTGCAGGGGAAAGGAGTCCCATTCATTAATAAGCAGAATTTTTTGCAGGGGAAATGAGTCACATTCATTAATAGGCAGAAATTTTTGCAGGGGAAACGAGTCACATTCATTAATAGGCAGAATTTTTTGCAGGGGAAAGGAGTCCCATTCATTAATAGGCAGAATTTTTTGCAGGGGAAAGGAGTCCCATTCATTAATAGGCAGAATTTTTTGCAGGGGAAAGGAGTCCCATTCATTAATAGGCAGAAATTTTTGCAGGGGAAACGAGTCATTCATTAATAGGCAGAATTTTTTGCAGGGGAAAGGAGTCACATTCATTAATAGGCAGAATTTTTTGCAGGGGAAAGGAGTCCCATTCATTAATAGGCAGAAATTTTTGCAGGGGAAAGGAGTCACATTCATTAATAGGCAGACATTTTTGCTGGGGAAAGGAGTCCCATTCATTAATAAGCAGAAATTTTTGCAGGGGGAAAGGAGTCCCATTCATTAATAGGCAGACATTTTTGCAGGGGAAAGGAGTCCCATTCATTAATAAGCAGAAATTTTTGCAGGGGAAAGGAGTCCCATTCATTAATAGGCAGAAATTTTTGCAGGGGAAAGGAGTCCCATTCATTAATAAGCAGACATTTTTGCAGGGGAAAGGAGTCCCATTCATTAATAGGCAGAAATATTTGCAGGGGAAAGGAGTCCCATTCATTAATAAGCAGACATTTTTGCAGGGGAAATGAGTCCCATTCATTAATAGGCAGAAATATTTGCAGGGGAAAGGAGTCCCATTCATTAATAAGCAGACATTTTTGCAGGGGAAATGAGTCCCATTCATTAATAGGCAGAAATATTTGCAGGGGAAAGGAGTCCCATTCATTAATAAGCAGACATTTTTGCAGGGGAAATGAGTCCCATTCATTAATAGGCAGAAATATTTGCAGGGGAAAGGAGTCCCATTCATTAATAAGCAGACATTTTTGCAGGGGAAATGAGTCCCATTCATTAATAGGCAGAAATATTTGCAGGGGAAAGGAGTCCCATTCATTAATAAGCAGACATTTTTGCAGGGGAAATGAGTCCCATTCATTAATAGGCAGAAATATTTGCAAGGGAAAGGAGTCCCATTCATTAATAAGCAGACATTTTTGCAGGGGAAATGAGTCCCATTCATTAATAGGCAGAAATATTTGCAGGGGAAAGGAGTCCCATTCATTAATAAGCAGACATTTTTGCAGGGGAAATGAGTCCCATTCATTAATAGGCAGAAATATTTGCAGGGGAAAGGAGTCCCATTCATTAATAAGCAGACATTTTTGCAGGGGAAATGAGTCCCATTCATTAATAGGCAGAAATATTTGCAGGGGAAAGGAGTCCCATTCATTAATAAGCAGACATTTTTGCAGGGGAAATGAGTCCCATTCATTAATAGGCAGAAATATTTGCAGGGGAAAGGAGTCCCATTCATTAATAAGCAGACATTTTTGCAGGGGAAATGAGTCCCATTCATTAATAGGCAGAAATATTTGCAGGGGAAAGGAGTCCCATTCATTAATAAGCAGACATTTTTGCAGGGGAAATGAGTCCCATTCATTAATAGGCAGAAATATTTGCAGGGGAAAGGAGTCCCATTCATTAATAAGCAGACATTTTTGCAGGGGAAATGAGTCCCATTCATTAATAGGCAGAAATATTTGCAGGGGAAAGGAGTCCCATTCATTAATAAGCAGACATTTTTGCAGGGGAAATGAGTCCCATTCATTAATAGGCAGAAATATTTGCAGGGGAAAGGAGTCCCATTCATTAATAAGCAGACATTTTTGCAGGGGAAATGAGTCCCATTCATTAATAGGCAGAAATATTTGCAGGGGAAAGGAGTCCCATTCATTAATAAGCAGACATTTTTGCAGGGGAAATGAGTCCCATTCATTAATAGGCAGAAATATTTGCAGGGGAAAGGAGTCCCATTCATTAATAAGCAGACATTTTTGCAGGGGAAATGAGTCCCATTCATTAATAGGCAGAAATATTTGCAGGGGAAAGGAGTCCCATTCATTAATAAGCAGACATTTTTGCAGGGGAAATGAGTCCCATTCATTAATAGGCAGAAATATTTGCAGGGGAAAGGAGTCCCATTCATTAATAAGCAGACATTTTTGCAGGGGAAATGAGTCCCATTCATTAATAGGCAGAAATATTTGCAGGGGAAAGGAGTCCCATTCATTAATAAGCAGAAATTTTTGCAGGGGAAATGAGTCACATTCATTAACAGGCAGACATTTTTGCAGGGGAAATGAGTCCCATTCATTAATAGGCAGAAATATTTGCAGGGGAAAGGAGTCCCATTCATTAATAAGCAGAAATTTTTGCAGGGGAAATGAGTCACATTCATTAACAGGCAGACATTTTTGCAGGGGAAATGAGCCACATTCATTAACAGGCAGACATTTTTGCAGGGGAAAGGAGTCCCATTCATTAATAAGCAGAATTTTTTGCAGGGGAAATGAGTCACATTCATTAATAAGCAGAATTTTTTGCAGGGGAAAGGAGTCCCATTCATTAATAAGCAGAATTTTTTGCAGGGGAAAGGAGTCACATTCATTAACAGGCAGACATTTTTGCAGGGGAAATGAGCCACATTCATTAACAGGCAGAAATTTTTGCAGGGGAAATGAGTCACATTCATTAACAGGCAGAAATTTTTGCAGGGGAAACGAGTCACATTCATTAATAGGCAGAAATTTTTGCAGGGGAAACGAGTCACATTCATTAACAGGCAGAAATTTTTGCAGGGGAAATGAGTCACATTCATTAACAGGCAGAATTTTTTGCAGGGGAAAGGAGTCACATTCATTAACAGGCAGAAATTTTTGCAGGGGAAATGAGCCACATTCATTAACAGGCAGACATTTTTGCAGGGGAAACGAGTCACATTCATTAATAGGCAGAAATTTTTGCAGGGGAAACGAGTCACATTCATTAATAGGCAGACATTTTTGCAGGGGAAACGAGTCACATTCATTAATAGGCAGAAATTTTTGCTGGGGAAACGAGTCACATTCATTAATAGGCAGAAATTTTTGCAGGGGAAACGAGTCACATTCATTAATAGGCAGAAATTTTTGCTGGGGAAACGAGTCACATTCATTAATAGGCAGAAATTTTTGCAGGGGAAACGAGTCACATTCATTAATAGGCAGAAATTTTTGCAGGGGAAAGGAGTCCCATTCATTAATAGGCAGAAATTTTTGCAGGGGAAAGGAGTCACATTCATTAATAGGCAGAATTTTTTGCAGGGGAAAGGAGTCCCATTCATTAATAGGCAGAATTTTTTGCAGGGGAAAGGAGTCCCATTCATTAATAGGCAGAAATTTTTGCAGGGGAAACGAGTCACATTCATTAATAGGCAGAAATTTTTGCAGGGGAAAGGAGTCCCATTCATTAATAAGCAGAAATTTTTGCAGGGGAAAGGAGTCACATTCATTAATAGGCAGAAATTTTTGCAGGGGAAAGGAGTCCCATTCATTAATAAGCAGAAATTTTTGCAGGGGAAAGGAGTCACATTCATTAATAGGCAGAAATTTTTGGAGGGGAAATGAGTCCCATTCATTAATAAGCAGAATTTTTTGCAGGGGAAATGAGTCACATTCATTAATAGGCAGAAATTTTTGCAGGGGAAACGAGTCACATTCATTAATAGGCAGAAATTTTTGCAGGGGAAAGGAGTCACATTCATTAATAGGCAGAATTTTTTGCAGGGGAAAGGAGTCCCATTCATTAATAGGCAGAATTTTTTGCAGGGGAAAGGAGTCCCATTCATTAATAGGCAGAATTTTTTGCAGGGGAAAGGAGTCCCATTCATTAATAGGCAGAAATTTTTGCAGGGGAAACGAGTCACATTCATTAATAGGCAGACATTTTTGCAGGGGAAACGAGTCACATTCATTAATAGGCAGAATTTTTTGCAGGGGAAAGGAGTCACATTCATTAATAGGCAGAATTTTTTGCAGGGGAAAGGAGTCCCATTCATTAATAGGCAGAAATTTTTGCAGGGGAAATGAGTCACATTCATTAATAGGCAGACATTTTTGCTGGGGAAAGGAGTCCCATTCATTAATAAGCAGAAATTTTTGCAGGGGAAAGGAGTCCCATTCATTAATAGGCAGAAATTTTTGCAGGGGAAAGGAGTCCCATTCATTAATAAGCAGAAATTTTTGCAGGGGAAAGGAGTCACATTCATTAATAGGCAGAAATTTTTGCAGGGGAAAGGAGTCCCATTCATTAATAAGCAGAAATTTTTGCAGGGGAAAGGAGTCCCATTCATTAATAGGCAGAAATTTTTGCAGGGGAAAGGAGTCCCATTCATTAATAAGCAGAAATTTTTGCAGGGGAAAGGAGTCCCATTCATTAATAGGCAGAAATTTTTGCAGGGGAAAGGAGTCCCATTCATTAATAAGCAGAAATTTTTGCAGGGGAAAGGAGTCACATTCATTAATAGGCAGAAATTTTTGGAGGGGAAATGAGTCCCATTCATTAATAAGCAGAAATTTTTGCAGGGGAAATGAGTCACATTCATTAATAGGCAGAAATTTTTGCAGGGGAAACGAGTCACATTCATTAATAGGCAGAAATTTTTGCAGGGGAAAGGAGTCACATTCATTAATAGGCAGAATTTTTTGCAGGGGAAAGGAGTCCCATTCATTAATAGGCAGAAATTTTTGCAGGGGAAAGGAGTCCCATTCATTAATAAGCAGAAATTTTTGCAGGGGAAAGGAGTCCCATTCATTAATAGGCAGAAATTTTTGCAGGGGAAATGAGTCACATTCATTAATAGGCAGAAATTTTTGCAGAGTCATAGGAAAGATTTATGTAGTTTTTGCGTTTTAAAGGTTTAAAGGCCACTCATGAATGGCAGAGGCAAGGTACAGTGACATTGCCCTATCTATCAGGACAAAGTAAGGTAAATAACTGAAATAATAATACCAATTCCTTAATATCGCAAGAGGGTCTGCCCCTCTCTTTTATTCTTCTCCTGTACTTCTCTTTCTCCCTATTTCCTTAATCTTTCCCATCCCGAGTACCTGCCTTAGAGCTATAAATTGGATTGTATCCAGGGGTACTCTTCCTTTCCCCATATTCCCCACTTCCCTATTATTATTATTATTATTATTATCATTGATATTAATTAATGCTATAGAGACTGACCATATATACATAAGATCAGCACTCAAGACCCCTCTCTCTATCGAAGCTAGGACGAGGGAGTGCCAGGCATTGGCTGCTGATGACTCAGCAGATAGACCAATAGGCTCCCCAAAACCCCCATTCTTAGCTCACAAGGATGGTGAGGTTGCAGACACTACAAAAAACCATCGAGCTTAAACGTGACTCGAACCCCAGTTCGGCAGAACGTGCGGCAGGGACAATTTCCAATAAGATACCACAACCCTAAAACCATGTGACGGGCCGAGAGAAAGTTGTGAACTCAAAGGCAGGAAGCAATCAACTGAGTTGTATTATTAAAGAACACTCTCCTTTATATACAAAACCTCAAGGCAACAGGACATAACATGTTCGAGAGACAGACAATGTTACAGAGGAAAACCAGACATGAATTTTCATGTTCGTTTTAGTGCGAGGGAAGATACAAGCATAATATATACAAAAGGAATTATGTACAATTGTGTGACACACGGTTGGTACAACCACTAATGAAGCTGTAACAAGATAAACA
>NC_090755.1:60034416-60044416 GCF_036898095.1 Palaemon carinicauda
ACAGAGGTCAAAAAGCCCCTAATGCTAGAGATAAGGCACCTAAAAACAGAGGTCAAAAAGCCCCTAATGCTATAAATAAGGCACATAAAAAGAGGTCAAAGAGCCTCTAATGCAAAAAGTAATACACTTCAAAATCGAGGTAAAAAAGCCGCTAATGCTATAAATAAGGCACCTAAATATAAAGGTCAAAGAGCCTCTAATGCTAGAAGCAATGCACCTCAAAATCGAGGTCAAAAAGCCCCTAATGCTATATATAAGGCTCCTAAAAATAGCGGTCAAAGAGCCTCTAATGCTATAAATAAGGCACCTAAAAATAGAGGTCAAAGAGCCTCTAATGCTAGAAGTAATGCACCTCAAAATCGAGGTAAAAAAAGCCCTTAATGCTATAAATAAGGCACCTAAAAAGAGAGATCAAAGAGCCTCTAATGCTAAAATTAATACACCTCAAAATAAAGGTAAAAAAGCCGCTAATGCTATAAATAAGGTCCTTAAATATAGAGGTCAAACAGCCTCTAATGCTAGAAGTAATGCACTTCAAAATCAAGGTAAAAAAGCCCCTAATGCTATAAATAAGGCACCTAAAATTAGAGGTCAAAGAGCCTCTAATGCTAAAAGTAATGCGCCTTAAAATCGAGGTAAAAAGGCCCTAATGCTATAAATAAGGCACCTAAAAAGAAAGATCAAAGAGCCTCTAATGCTAAAACTAAAAGTAATACACCTCAAAATCGAGATGAAAAAAAGCCGCTAATGCTATAAATAAGGTACCTAAATATAGAGGTCAAAGAGCCTCTAATGCTAGAAGTAATACACTTCAAAATCAAGGTCAAAAAGCCCCTAATGCTATAAATAAGGCACCTAAAAATAGAGGTCAAAGAGCCTCTAATGCTATAAATAAGGCACCTAAATATAGAGGTCAAAGAGCCTCTAATGCTACAAGTAATGCACCTCAAAATGGAGGCAAAAAAACCCTAATGCTATATATAAGGCTCCTAGAAATAGAGGCCAAAAATCCCCTAGTATTAGAGATAAGGCATCTAAAAATAAGAAGTAAAAAAGCCCCTAATTCTAGAGACAAGGCACATCAAAATGGAGGTCAAAAAGCCCCCCTAATGCTAGAGATAAGGACCTAAAAACAGAGGTCAAAAAGCCCCTAATGTTAGAGATAAGGCACCTCAAAACAGAGGTAAAAAAGCCCCTAATGCTAGAGATAAGGCACCTCAAAACAGGGGTCAAAAAGCCCCTAATGCTAGAGATAAGGCACCTCAAAACAGGGGTCAAAAAGCCCCTAATGCTAGAGATAAGGCACCTAAAAGCAGAGGTCATAAAGCCCGTAAAGCTAAAGTTAAGGCACCTAAAAATAGAGGTAAAAAACCTTAATGCTAGAGATAAGGCACCTAAAAATATAGAGGTCATAAAGGTAAAGTTAAAACAACTAAAATAGAGGTAAAAAAAGTCCTTAATGATACAGATAAGGCACCTCAAAATAGAGGTCAAAGAACCTCAAATGCCAGAAGGCACCTCAAAATAAGAGGTCAAAAAGCCCCTGATGCCAGAGGTAAGGAACCTCAAAATGGTGCTTCAAATACAGCATATACTTCAGGAATTTTTTATGAATGAAATGGCCCCGCTTCAGCCAGGTGGGTGGCGACCTAAACAGTCAGCATACCTGCTCTTCACCATGCAGGCTCCTGGTACTTCAACACCCGTCAGTAAGTCCCAGACCTTTCATATATAGCCATCCAAGTCTGGACTCCGATAGATCGGACACAAATAGGGTTGTAACTAGGCGAGAAAAAAGAAATATATATATATATATATATATATATATATATATATATATATATATATATATATATATATGACTAACACTCTTGATTTTAATTAATGTAAATATCAACCACAATGGCATTTAATATTGAATTCTATCTTTGGGAATGAATATCCACTAGATATTCATTAATGATAACAGCTTCTGGCCGGGCATAAATTCGAACCTATGCCTCCTAGCCGCAACCATGCTTGTAGAGACTGTAACCAACCATGCTATCAAAACAAATACAAGTTTATTACAAGCCTACAAGTCTACCGTACATATTCCTGTCGAATTCAGGAATGTTCTTAGATTTGAAATAATCTCATCTCCACAATGATAGCTGATTAGTGTTTGCAACACGGTGTTATTGATATATATTCATGATAAATAACCACGTGTTGCAAACTCACTAATCAGCTATCATAGTGGAGAAGGGTTGCTTTCAAGTCTAACAACAGATTCCTGGATTCGACAGGAATATGTACAGTAGATTTGTAATAAACTTGCGTGTGTGTGTGCGTGTATATATATATATATATATATATATATATATATATATATATATATGTATATATATATATATATATATATATATATATGTATATATATATGTATATATATATATGTATATATATATATGTATATATATATATATATATATATATATATATATATATATGAAAGAGACAGAGAGGTCTTATCTCTTATTCTTTTAAGAAATGCAATCGTTTTCGAGAATAGTTATTGAAAAATATAATCACACCGATATATTTGAATTCTTTACTAAAATTTTTATATGGAAAAGCCTTAAATATTGTGGAACTGACTATTCCAATTAATATACGTCGGAATGATATATCCTTTGTTTGCATTATTCTAGCAGCTGCTCTCTCTCTCTCTCTCTCTCTCTCTCTCTCTCTCCCTCTCTCTCTCTCTCTCTCTCTCTCTCTCTCTCTCTCTCTCTCTCTCTCGAGTTCTAGAATAAGTTAGACAAGATCATAAGAACTCTCAAAATGCTTAAACTAAATCGCTCTACCAAAGAGTAAATGGAGTCTCTACGAATGGACTAAAAATCTTTGAGACATCCAAAATCCTTGTAACTCTCTCTCTCTCTCTCTCTCTCTCTCTCTCTCTCTCTCTCTCTCTGTATTTATATATATATATATATATATATATATATATATATATATATATATATATATATATATATATTAAAATAAGCCATATATATTTTTGATACATTAATGTCTGGATTCTCTTAATGACCTCGGGATCAGAGCCCCAGGAGAAATCACACAAAGACAAGAGCTTGGCTCCGGCCGGGAATCGAACCCTGGTCGGCAAGCTTGTATAGACAGTGACTAAGCCACTTGGCCACGAAGAAGCTCTTGTCTTTGTGTGATTTCGCCTGGGGCTCTGATCCCGAGGTTTATCAAAAATGAGGGGGCGGTGCTGGAAATCTTGTTTCAAATTACCATCACTGTCAATCAACTGGTTTAAAATATATCGGCAATAAACCTTGTGTCCAGGCTGAAATACATAGTAGGAATATATAAGGTAAACTGATCTTACAGGCCCTGTAGTGAGTAGGTTCCCATGCGTGATAAGACCAGAAAACCAACCCTTTAACGTAAGTATTGTTGGAATGCGTATAGATATAAAAAATAGCTCTAATAACATTCAAGTTAACTTACCAATTGATGAAGTAATTGTGATCAAAGTAAATCAAAATGTATAGGCCATCAAAATTTAGCAGATAATAAAAGTACTTCTAAAACGGGGAATAAATGAAATTTATGTTAGAACAGTTTAGGATATCTATATGATAAATACAGCAATCCTAAAACTACATAAAGATAATAAGAAAATTCCGACTGGGAGAAATGTTCGTCCCAAGATAAAGTCTTTGGGAGGAAGGTTCGTCCCAAGATAAAGTCTTTGGGAGGAAGGTTCGTCCTAAGATAAAGTCTTTGGGAGGAATGTTCGTCCTAAGATAAAGTCTTTGGGAGGAAGGTTCGTCCCAAGATAAAGTCTTTGGGAGGAAGGTTCGTCCTAAGATAAAGTCTTTGGGAGGAATGTTCGTCCTAAGATAAAGTCTTTGGGAGGAATGTTCGTCCCAATATAAAGTCTTTGGGAGGAAGGTTCGTCCCAAGATAAAGTCTTTGGGAGGAAGGTTTGTCCCAAGATAAAGTCTTTGGGAGGAATGTTCGTCCTAAGATAAAGTCTTTGGGAGGAAGGTTCGTCCCAAGATAAAGTCTTTGGGAGGAAGGTTCGTCCTAAGATAAAGTCTTTGGGAGGAATGTTCGTCCCAAGATAAAGTCTTTGGGAGGAATGTTCGTCCCAAGATAAAGTCTTTGGGAGGAAGGTTCGTCCCAAGATAAAGTCTTTGGGAGGAAGGTTCGTCCTAAGATAAAGTCTTTGGGAGGAATGTTCGTCCTAAGATAAAGTCTTTGGGAGGAAGGTTCGTCCTAAGATAAAGTCTTTGGGAGGAATGTTCGTCCCAAGATAAAGTCTTTGGGAGGAAGGTTCGTCCCAAGATAAAGTCTTTAGGAGGAAGGTTCGTCCCAAGATAAAGTCTTTGGGAGGAAGGTTCGTCCCAAGATAAAGTCTTTGGGAGGAATGTTCGTCCTAAGATAAAGTCTTTGGGAGGAAGGTTCGTCCTAAGATAAAGTCTTTGGGAGGAATGTTCGTCCCAAGATAAAGTCTTTGGGAGGAATGTTCGTCCCAAGATAAAGTCTTTAGGAGGAAGGTTCGTCCCAAGATAAAGTCTTTGGGAGGAAGGTTCGTCCCAAGATAAAGTCTTTGGGAGGAATGTTCGTCCTAAGATAAAGTCTTTGGGAGGAAGGTTCGTCCTAAGATAAAGTCTTTGGGAGGAATGTTCGTCCCAAGATAAAGTCTTTGGGAGGAATGTTCGTCCCAAGATAAAGTCTTTAGGAGGAAGGTTCGTCCCAAGATAAAGTCTTTGGGAGGAATGTTCGTCCTAAGATAAAGTCTTTGGGAGGAATGTTCGTCCCAAGATAAAGTATTTGGGAGAACTGTTAGTCCCAAGATAAAGGATTTGGGAGGAAGGTTCGTCCCAAGATAAAGTCTTTGGGAGGAAGGTTCGTCCTAAGATAAAGTCTTTAGGAGGAAGGTTCGTCCTAAGATAAAGTCTTTGGGAGGAAGGTTCGTCCCAAGATAAAGTCTTTGGGAGGAAGGTTCGTCCTAAGATAAAGTCTTTGTGAGGAATGTTCGTCCCAAGATAAAGTATTTGGGAGAACTGTTAGTCCCAAGATAAAGGATTTGGGAGGAAGGTTCGTCCCAAGATAAAGTCTTTGGGAGGAAGGTTCGTCCTAAGATAAAGTCTTTGGGAGGAATGTTCGTCCTAAGATAAAGTCTTTGGGAGGAAAGTTCGTCCTAAGATAAAGTCTTTGGGAGGAATGTTCGTCCCAAGATAAAGTCTTTGGGAGGAAGGTTCGTCCCAAGATAAAGTCTTTAGGAGGAAGGTTCGTCCCAAGATAAAGTCTTTGGGAGGAAGGTTCGTCCCAAGATAAAGTCTTTGGGAGGAATGTTCGTCCTAAGATAAAGTCTTTGGGAGGAAGGTTCGTCCTAAGATAAAGTCTTTGGGAGGAATGTTCGTCCCAAGATAAAGTCTTTGGGAGGAATGTTCGTCCCAAGATAAAGTCTTTAGGAGGAAGGTTCGTCCCAAGATAAAGTCTTTGGGAGGAAGGTTCGTCCTAAGATAAAGTCTTTGGGAGGAAGGTTCGTCCTAAGATAAAGTCTTTGGGAGGAAGGTTCGTCCTAAGATAAAGTCTTTGTGAGGAATGTTCGTCCCAAGATAAAGTATTTGGGAGGAATGTTCGTCCCAAGATAAAGTCTTTGGGAGGAAGGTTCGTCCCAAGATAAAGTCTTTGGGAGGAAGGTTCGTCCTAAGATAAAGTCTTTGGGAGGAATGTTCGTCCTGAGATAAAGTCTTTGGGAGGAAGGTTTGTCCTAAAATAAAGTCTTTGGGAAGAATGTTCGCACCAAGATAGAGTCTTTGGGAGAACTTTTAGTCCCAAGATAAAGTATTTGGGAGGAAGGTTCGTCCTAAGATAAAGTCTTTGGGAGGAAGGTTCGTCCCAAGATAAAGTCTTTGGGAGGAATGTTCGTCCCAAGATAAAGTCTTTGGGAGGAAGGTTCGTCCCAAGATAAAGTCTTTGGGAGGAAGGTTCGTCCTAAGATAAAGTCTTTGGGAGGAATGTTCGTCCTAAGATAAAGTCTTTGGGAGGAAGGTTCGTCCTAAGATAAAGTCTTTGTGAGGAAAGTTCGTCCTAAGATAAAGTCTTTGGGAGGAATGTTCGTCCTAAGATAAAGTCTTTGGGAAGAATGTTCGTCCCAAGATAAAGTATTTGGGAGAACTGTTAGTCCCAAGATAAAGGATTTGGGAGGAAGGTTTGTCCTAAAATAAAGTCTTTGGGAAGAATGTTCGGACCAAGATAGAGTCTTTGGGAGAACTTTTAGTCCCAAGATAAAGTATTTGGGAGGAAGGTTCGTCCTAAGATAAAGTCTTTGGGAGGAAGGTTCGTCCCAAGATAAAGTCTTTGGGAGGAATGTTCGTCCCAAGATAAAGTCTTTGGGAGGAAGGTTCGTCCCAAGATAAAGTCTTTGGGAGGAATGTTCGTCCCAAGATAAAGTCTTTGGGAGGAAGGTTCGTCCCAAGATAAAGTCTTTGGGAGGAAAGTTCGTCCTAAGATAAAGTCTTTGGGAGGAATGTTCGTCCTAAGATAAAGTCTTTGGGAGGAATGTTCGTCCCAAGATAAAGTCTTTGGGAGGAAGGTTCGTCCTAAGATAAAGTCTTTGTGAGGAATGTTCGTCCCAAGATAAAGTATTTGGGAGAACTGTTAGTCCCAAGATAAAGGATTTGGGAGGAAGGTTCGTCCCAAGATAAAGTCTTTGGGAGGAAGGTTCGTCCCAAGATAAAGTCTTTAGGAGGAAGGTTCGTCCCAAGATAAAGTCTTTGGGAGGAAGGTTCGTCCTAAGATAAAGTCTTTGGGAGGAAGGTTCGTCCCAAGATAAAGTCTTTGGGAGGAAGGTTCGTCCTAAGATAAAGTCTTTGGGAGGAAGGTTCGTCCCAAGATAAAGTCTTTGGGAGGAAGGTTCGTCCCAAGATAAAGTCTTTGGGAGGAAGGTTCGTCCTAAGATAAAGTCTTTGTGAGGAATGTTCGTCCCAAGATAAAGTATTTGGGAGAACTGTTAGTCCCAAGATAAAGGATTTGGGAGGAAGGTTCGTCCCAAGATAAAGTCTTTGGGAGGAAGGTTCGTCCCAAGATAAAGTCTTTAGGAGGAAGGTTCGTCCCAAGATAAAGTCTTTGGGAGGAAGGTTCGTCCTAAGATAAAGTCTTTAGGAGGAAGGTTCGTCCTAAGATAAAGTCTTTGGGAGGAAGGTTCGTCCCAAGATAAAGTCTTTGGGAGGAAGGTTCGTCCTAAGATAAAGTCTTTGTGAGGAATGTTCGTCCCAAGATAAAGTATTTGGGAGAACTGTTAGTCCCAAGATAAAGGATTTGGGAGGAAGGTTCGTCCCAAGATAAAGTCTTTGGGAGGAAGGTTCGTCCCAAGATAAAGTCTTTAGGAGGAAGGTTCGTCCCAAGATAAAGTCTTTGGGAGGAAGGTTCGTCCTAAGATAAAGTCTTTGGGAGGAAGGTTCGTCCTAAGATAAAGTCTTTGGGAGGAAGGTTCGTCCTAAGATAAAGTCTTTGTGAGGAATGTTCGTCCCAAGATAAAGTATTTGGGAGGAATGTTCGTCCCAAGATAAAGTCTTTGGGAGGAAGGTTCGTCCCAAGATAAAGTCTTTGGGAGGAAGGTTCGTCCTAAGATAAAGTCTTTGGGAGGAATGTTCGTCCTGAGATAAAGTCTTTGGGAGGAAGGTTTGTCCTAAAATAAAGTCTTTGGGAAGAATGTTCGCACCAAGATAGAGTCTTTGGGAGAACTTTTAGTCCCAAGATAAAGTATTTGGGAGGAAGGTTCGTCCTAAGATAAAGTCTTTGGGAAGAATGTTCGGCCCAAGATAAAGTCTTGGGAGAACTGTTAGTCCCAAGATAAAGGATTTGGGAGGAAGGTTCATCCTAAGATAAAGTCTTTGGGAAGAATGTTCGGCCCAAGATAAAGTCTTTGGGAGAAATTTTCGCCCAAAGATAAGGTCTTTGGGCGAAATGTTCGTCCAAAAATAAAGTCTTTGGGAGAAGTGTTCGTCCCAAGACAAAGTCTTTGGGAGAAATGTTCGTCCCAAGATAAAGTCTTTGGGAGAAATATTCGTCCAAAGATAAAGTTTTGGGAGAAATGTTCGTCCCATGATAAAGTCTTTGGGAGAATTGTTAGTCCAAAGATAAAAGTATTTGGGAGAAATTTTCGCCCAAAGTTAAGGTCTTTGGGAGGAATGTTCGTCCCAAGATAAAGTCTCTGCGTGAAATGTTCGTCTCAAGATAAAGTTCTTTGGGAAAATTGTTAGTCCAAAGATAAAATTATTTGAGAGAAATGTTCGTCCCAAGATAAAGTCTTTGAGAGAAATGTTCGTCCCAAGATAAAGTCTCTGCGTGAAATGTTCGTCTCAAGATAAAGTTCTTTGGGAAAATTGTTAGTCCAAAGATGAAGACTTTGGGAGAAATGTTCGTCGAAAGATAAAGTCTTTGGGAGAAATGATCGTCCAAAGATAAAGTCTTTGTGAGAAATGTTCGTACCAAGATAAAGTCTTTGGGAGAAATGTTCGTCCCAAGATAAAGTCTTTGGGAGAAATGTTCTTCCCAATATAAAGTCTTTGGGAGAAATTTTCGTCCAAAGATAAGGTCTTTGGGAGAAATGTTCGTCCCAAGATAAAGTCCTTAGGAGAAATGTTCGTCCAAAGATAAAGTCTTTGGGAGAAATTTTCGTCTCAAGATAAAGTCCTTGGGAGAAATGTTCGTCCAAAGATAAGGTCTTTGGGAGAAATGTTCGTCCCAAGATAAAGGCTTTTGGAGAAATGTTCGTCCCAAGATAAAGTCTCTGCATAAAATGTTCGTCTCAAAATAAAGTCTTTGGGAAAATGGTTAGTTCCAAGATAAAAGTCATTGGAAGAAATGTTCGTCCCAAGATAAAGTCTTTGGGAGAAATGTTCGTCCCAACATAAAGTTCTTTAGGAAAATTGTTAGTCCAAAGATAAAAGTATTTGGGAGAAATGATCGTCCAAAGATAAAGTCTTTGGGAGAAATATTCGTCCCAAGATAAAGTCTCTGGGAGAAATGTTCGTCCCAACATAAAGTCTGTAGAAGTCATCCAAGCCATCCTTAACGATGTTCGAAAAAGAAACTTTATGAAGCAAAGAATAAACGAGATTAAGCTCAAACAGATGGATAAGGTCGTTAAATGTCAACATGACTGACGTGTTATTGCCGGAATCTTAATGGAGGTATCATACATGTTGTACTAATGAATAAAGATGAGTTATAAGCTAAAGCTAAATCTCTAATAAAAAAAAAAAATATATATGTCAAAGTCACGTGGAATGTTGAGATCATCAAATTTGACATGTTCAAAGTGCTTCTCCGAGACATATCAATTTGTACAATTACTAGTGTACGCGACCCGTGGTTTATTTTAATAGATATGCACACACATCAGGCATTTACAAAGAACACAGACATCAGAAATTTACATAGTACACACAAGTATTAGACATCTACAAAGAACACAAGCATCAGACATTTACAATGAACACAAGAATTAAATATTTACAACACACGGGAATCAGACATTTACACTAAACACAAGCATCAGACATTTACAAAGAACACAGGCATCAGACATTTAAAAAGAACACAAGCATCAGACATCTACAAAGAGCGCAAGCATCAGACATTTATAAAGAACAAGCATTAGACATTTACAATAAACACAAGCATCAGACATCGACTGGGAACACAAGCATCAGCCATTTACATTAAATACAAGCATCAGGCATTTATAAAGAACACAGGAATCAGACATTTACACAGAACACAGGAATCAGACATTTACAAAGAACACAATCATCAGACATTTACAATGAACACATGTATCAGACATTTACAATGGACACAAGCATCAGACATCTAAAAAGAACACAAGCATCAGACATTTACAAAGTATACAAGCATCAGACGTTTACATAGAACATAAGGATCAGACATTTACAAAAAAACACGGGAATCAGGCATT
>NC_090755.1:60051916-60055143 GCF_036898095.1 Palaemon carinicauda
TTATAAGCCTCCTAACAAGAATGGTAATCTGAGTCTGCCATTTAATTTTATTTCACTTTAAAAGAGAGAGAGAGAGAGAGAGAGAGAGAGAGAGAGAGAGAGAGGAGAGAGAGAGAGAGAGAGAGAGAGAATCATTCAGACACCATGAAACTCCGCAACATTGAAATAGTTTTAATAGGTTTAAAGGCCGCTCATGAATGGCAGAGGCAAGAGAGAGAGAGTGACAATGCCTTGAAGAATGACCATATACATACGATCAGTGCCCAAACTCTCTCTCAACCCATGGCTAGGCCCAGGCAGGGCCAGACAATGGCTGCTGTGACTCATTAGGTAAACCTACAGGCTCTGCCCAAATCCCACATCGTCACTCACAAGAATGGTGAGGTTGCAGACACTACAAGAAACTATCGAGCTTGAGCAGGACTCGAATCCCTGTCTGGCAGAACTTTAGGCAAGGACGTTTTCAATAGGCCACCACAATCCCTTTCCTAGTATAGTTAACTTCTCCCAATATAAAATTACGTGATTAGTTAAATATTCGTAAAACAAATTCACTGGATATTAAATGCAAATCAGGTGCTACTATAGTGTGATTCCTACCATAAGGATTCTACTATAGTGTGATTCCTACCATCAGGATTCTAATAGTGTGATTCCTACGATCAGGATCCTAATAGTGTGATTCCTACCATCAGGATTCCAATATAGTGTGATTCCTACCATCAGGATTCTAATATAGTGTGATTCCTACCATCAGGATTCTAATATAGTGTGATTCCTACCATCAGGAATCTAATATAGTGTGATTCCTACCCCTATTTTTTCGGGTATGAAGCGATTCCTACCAAATGAGGATAGATAAAACATACTTCTCGACACTATTTTAATCTATTCTACTCTATAAAACAGTGTTTCCCAACCCTGGGGTAAATTACCCCAGTGGGGTAATGGACCCGTATTTTGGGGGTAATCAAGATGTTCTGAAATTGAGTTATTTACATTCCCATAATTATTGCCATAATTCATACACAAAATCTTCAATAATTATTTTAAAGCTCAACCCTCACACTGAAAAACCAGAGCAAACATAAAGCGATTACTAAATAATATCTATTAATATTGTTACATTGAATATTCTGCACTGATGATGGTTCATTTTGATATCCATTAAAATGGAAAAGTTTGCATTTTGCTTTTGGATCCTTAACTATAAGCAGCCAATAGCGGGCTACATGATCCATACAGTTCATCAGGTGGCTGCAAAAAAACATCCGGTGTTACCGGGTATATGTTCAATGGGGTCATTGATTAGTTGGAAATCAAATTTTGGGGTAATCATTTAAAAAAGGTTGGGAAACACTGCCATAAAATATGCTGAAAAAAATCCATAAAACGCACTTCAAACAATCAGAATTAACTTCAGGAGTCAATATTGCAAAATTGAAGCCCTAATTTATTATCAAAATTTTAATTAATAAAAACTTTGTTTAATGTCGCTTAAGATTGCTACCAAGTGGTCTTTGATCTCCTTTCAAAACACGCCAGCAGTGTTCATCGAAGCGCCCCTGGAGTACCTAACTAACCTAACCTAACATTATTTGGTTGTTTGCTTGTTTAGGTGGGTTGGTAGGAATCGTCCTATAGTAGATCTGAATCCCCAAATTGAGGGAGGAACAGAAAATGAGGGTAGGGATCACGCTATAGTAGCACCCGATAATCAGCTAGACAAACCAAACCACAAAAATCTGTCATCTACTAAAAGGTTACGAAGGAATGAAAACATATTGAAGTTAATTAAATACAGACAAAAATATGTTCAAAATCAACTGTAAAAGATAGGAATAAATTCTGCAGTTAATCACCAAATTAAAAAAATTTTCCCCGGATCATAACGAGTAGAAAAAAAACATAAACTTCATAAAGTTTATAAATTAGGGAAAATTAAAAAAAAATAAATTAGGTCAAAACGTAATAGTTAAAAATTACATTTGTAATAATAAAACAAACAATGATAAAAATATGATCAACACGAATTATAAAAAGACAAAAAATACTAGTAATAAAGAATCATAAAATACGGAAAATATGACATCACAAATACAAGTAAGAAAACGGGCAAAAAAGAAAAAAATCCCGTACGAAGTGAATCATGAAATAAACCCAAAATACCATAAAAAACATACCATAAAATGACAAAAACAACAGAAACGACAAATCATACATCATATCTTCATCCAATTATAAAAAATAGAAACCCATGACCCATGAAGTCTTCCTTCTATCAGACCAAGCTAGAAAGATGGAAATACACAAAAGAAAAACTCGCTATAAAGAATAAGATACAATAACTCTCACTATAGGTTACTTACATTACTTGCAGCCAGCATAACGTGATATTAGCTTTATTTCAATTCAATATAATAGCAGCGGGATATATCACTTATCGAAACTTGTGGTTTACACTAAGTGAGGCACAATATAAAATGTTACTTTACTAACCACCGCACGGTTTCGTAATAAGATAGTTCTCCAAGATCTTACAGTCACAACCAGAGGAATGGAACAGGGGAGGTAGAGGGTGGGGGGCAGGGGGGGGGGGTATAGAAGGGGAGTGGGGGTTCATAGAGTGTTTGGACTTTGGAGGAAAGTATAGGCAAAGGATTTCGGGACAACTGGAACAACCGTTAAGTGCGCTTGTTAAATTCTTCAGCCGTTTCTCAGCTATTTTATAAGATTTTTTTTTTAATCTTTTTCTTTATAAGGAGAGGATTTTTTCGTTTTTTTATTCATAAAGAGGTTATTCTAAATCTTCTTATCTATAATAAAGAAGGTTTTTTTTATTCTTTTTATTTATAAAGAGAGGATTTTTTTTTATAAAGAGAAGGTTATTTCTAAATCTTCTTATCTATAGTAAAGAGAAGTTTTTTTTAATCTTTTTATTTAAGAGAGGGATTTTTTTAATTTATAAAGAGAAGGTTATTCTAAATCTTCTTATTTATAATAAAGAGAAGTTTTTTTTAAATCTTTTTTATTCATAAGGAGAGGGTTTTTTAAATCTTTTTATTCATAAGGAGAGGGTTTTTTAATCTTTTTATTTATAAAGAGAAGGTTATTCTAACTCTTCTTATTTATAAAGAGAACTATTTTTTTAATCTTTTTATATATAAGAAGGTGGTAGCATTCCGTATATAAAAACCCCTCAATAACAACGAATAGATTCAACGACG
>NC_090755.1:60058143-60075643 GCF_036898095.1 Palaemon carinicauda
TATGCATATATATATATATATATATATACATACTTACATATATATAGATATATATACACTGGCACACACACACACACACACACACATATATATATATATATATATATATGTATGTATGTATGTATGTACTTGCCATTATTGAGAAATTTAGTCTTCAGTTGGGGAAAGGCAATCTTATTTATATATGAGAATCCCAAGCCCCACATCTGGAAATATGCTTAGGGAAGTTAGACCTAACTAAAGACGTCACTTTCTTCTCGTATAAATCTTAAACCTATTCGTCGTTCGTTCGTTTGTTCGTTATAGATTGCTCAGCCTTTTATAGGACACGGGCTCTTGCGTTGAATCTATTCGTTGTTATTGAGGGGTTTTTATATACGTAATGCTACCACCTTCTTATAAATAAAAAGATTAAAAAAATAGTTCTCTTTATAAATAAGAAGTTAGAATAACCTTCTCTTTATAAATAAAAAGATAAAAAACCCTCTTCTTATAAATAAAAAAAATTAAAAAAACCTTCTCTTTATTATAGATAAGAGATGTAGAATAGCCTTCTCTTTATAAATAAAAAGATTAAAAAACCCTCTCCTTATAAATAAAAAGATAAAAAACCCTCTCTTTATGAATAAAAAGATTAGAAAAAACTTTCTCATTATTATAGATAAGAAGATTTAGAATAACCTTTTCTTTTTATGAATAAAAAGATAACAAACCCTCTCGTTATAAATAAAAAGATTTTTAAAAAATCTTATAAAATAGCTGAGGTACGGCTGAAGAATTTAACAAGCGCACTTAACGGTTGTTCCAGATGTCCCGAAATCCTTCGCCTATACTTTCCCTCAAATACTCTATGAACCCCCACTCCCCTTCTTTACTTCCCCCCCCCCTGCCCCCCATCCCCTACCTCCCCTGTTCCATTCCTCTGGACGCGACTGTAAGATCTTGGAGAACTATCTCATTACGAAGCCGTGCGGGGTTAGTAAGTAACATTTTATATTGTGTCCCACTCAGTGTAAACCACAAGTTTCGATGAGTGATATATCCTGCTGCTATTATACTGAGTGAATTGAAATCAAGCTAATATCAAGTTATGCTGGCTGCAAGTAATGTAAGTAACCTATAATGAGAGTTTTTGTATCTTATTCTTTATAGCGATTTTTTCTTGTGTGTATTTCCATCTTTTTAGTTGGTCTGATAGAAGGAAGACTTCATGGGTTATTGGTTTCTATTTTTTATCAGTGTGAACATGTGATGAATGATTTGTCGTTTATGTTGTTATTGTCTTTTTATGGTATGTTTTTATGTTATTTTGGGTTTATTTCATGATTTACTTCTTACGTGATTTTTTTTTCTTTTTTTTTTTTGTGATGTCATATTTTCCGTATTTTATGATTCTTTATTACTAGTATTTTTTGTCTTTTTATAATTCGTGTTGATCATATTTTTATTATTATTTGTTTCGTTATGACAAATGTAATTTTTGTCTATTGTATTACGCTTTTCCCTAATTTATAAACTTTATGAAGTTTATATATTTTTTCTACTCGTTATGAACCGGGCAAAAATTTTCGATTTGGTGATTAACTGCAGAATTTATTCCTATCTTTTACCGTTGATTTTGAACATATTTTTGTCTGTATTTAATTAACTTCAATATGTTATCATTCCTTCGTAACCTTTTAGTAGATGACAGATTTTTGTGGTTTGGTTTGTTTGCCTGTATTAGTCAGTCCATCCCATAGCTGATTATATGTGCTACTATAGCGTGTCCATCCCATAGCTGATTATCGGTGCTACTATAGCGTGTCCATCCCATAGCTGATTATCGGTGCTACTATAGCGTGTCCATCTCATAGATGATTATCGGTGCTGCTACAGTGTGTCCATCTCATAGATGATTATCGGTGCTGCTACAGTGTGTCCATCTCATAGATGATTATCGGTGCTGCTATAGCGTGTCCATCCCATAGCTGATTATCGGTGCTACTATAGCGTGTCCATCTCATAGATGATTATCGGTGCTGCTACAGTGTGTCCATCTCATAGATGATTATCGGTGCTGCTACAGTGTGTCCATCTCATAGATGATTATCGGTGCTGCTATAGCGTGTCCATCCCATAGCTGATTATCGGTGCTGCTACAGTGTGTCCATCTCATAGATGATTATCGGTGCTGCTACAGTGTGTCCATCTCATAGATGATTATCGGTGCTGCTATAGCGTGTCCATCCCATAGCTGATTATCGGTGCTACTATAGCGTGTCCATCTCATAGATGATTATCGGTGCTGCTATAGCGTGTCCATCCCATAGCTGATTATCTGTGCTACTATAGCGTGTCCATCCCATAGCTGATTATCGGTGCTACTATAGCATGTCCATCCCATAGCTGATTATCTGTGCTACTATAGCGTGTCCATCTCATAGATGATTATCGGTGCTACTATAGCGTGTCCATCTCATAGATGATTATCGGTGCTGCTATAGCGTGTCCATCCCATAGCTGATTATCGGTGCTACTATAGCGTGTCCATCCCATAGCTGATTATCGGTGCTACTATAGCGTGTCCATATTATAGATGATTATCGGTGCTGCTATAGCGTGTCCATCCCATAGCTGATTATCTGTGCTACTATAGCGTGTCCATCTCATAGATGATTATCGGTGCTACTATAGCGTGTACATCTCATAGATGATTATCGGTGCTACTATAGCGTGTCCATCCCATAGCTGATTATCGGTGCTACTATAGCGTGTCCATCCAATAGCTGATTATCGGTGCTACTATAGCGTGTCCATCTCATAGATGATTATCGGTGCTGCTATAACGTGTCCATCTCATAGATGATTATCGGTGCTACTATAGCGTGTCCATCCCATAGCTGATTATCTGTGCTACTATAGCGTGTCCATCCCATAGCTGATTATCGGTGCTACCATAGCGTGTCCATCCCATAGCTGATTATCGGTGCTACTATAGCGTGTCCATCCCATAGCTGATTATCGGTGCTACTATAGCGTGTCCATCTCGTAGATGATTATCGGTGCTACTATAGCGTGTCCATCTCATAGATGATTATCGGTGCTACTATAGCGTGTCCATCCCATAGCTGATTATCTGTGCTACTATAGCGTGTCCATCCCATAGCTGATTATCTGTGCTACTATAGCGTGTCCATCTCATAGCTGATTATCGGTGCTACTATAGCGTGTCCATCCCATAGCTGATTATCGGTGCTACTATAGCGTGTCCATCCCATAGCTGATTATCGGTGCTGCTATAGCGTGC
This sequence comes from Palaemon carinicauda, assembly GCF_036898095.1. Lineage (NCBI taxonomy): Eukaryota > Metazoa > Arthropoda > Malacostraca > Decapoda > Palaemonidae > Palaemon > Palaemon carinicauda. Next base: position 60,061,433 of record NC_090755.1, read on the forward strand.
CCATCCCATAGCTGATTATCTGTGCTACTATAGCGTGTCCATCCCATAGCTGATTATCGGTGCTACTATAGCGTGTCCATCTCATAGCTGATTATCGGTGCTACTATAGCGTGTCCATCCCATAGCTGATTATCGATGCTACTATAGCGTGTCCATCTCATAGATGATTATCGGTGCTGCTATAGCGTGTCCATCCCATAGCTAATTATTGGTGCTATTATAGCGTGTCCATCTCATAGATGATTATCGGTGCTACTATAGCGTGTCCATCTCATAGATGATTATCGGTGCTGCTATAGCGTGTCCATCTCATAGATGATTATCGGTGCTACTATAGCGTGTCCATCTCATAGATGATTATCGGTGCTGCTATAGCGTGTCCATCTCATAGATGATTATCGGTGCTGCTACAGTGTGTCCATCTCATAGATGATTATCGGTGCTGCTATAGCGTGTCCATCCCATAGCTGATTATCGGTGCTACTATAGCGTGTCCATCTCATATATGATTATCGGTGCTGCTATAGCGTGTCCATCCCATAGCTGATTATTGGTGCTATTATAGCGTGTCCATCTCATAGATGATTATCGGTGCTGCTATAGCGTGTCCATCTCATAGATGATTATCGGTGCTGCTACAGTGTGTCCATCCCATAGCTGATTATTGGTGCTATTATAGCGTGTCCATCTCATAGATGATTATCGGTGCTACTATAGCGTGTCCATCTCATAGATGATTATCGGTGCTGCTATAGCGTGTCCATCTCATAGATGATTATCGGTGCTGCTATAGCGTGTCCATCCCATAGCTGATTATCGGTGCTACTATAGCGTGTCTATCCCATGGCTGATAATTATCGGTGCTACTATAGCGTGTCCATCTCATAGCTGATTATCGGTGCTACTATAGCGTGTCCATCCCATAGCTGATTATCGGTGCTACTATAGCGTGTCTATCCCATGGCTGATAATTATCGGAGCTACTATAGCGTGTCCATCCCATAGCTGATTATCGGTGCTACTATAGCGTGTCCATCCCATAGCTGATTATCGGTGCTACTATAGCGTGTCCATCCCATAGCTGATTATCGGTGCTACTATAGCGTGTCCATCCCATAGCTGATTATCGGTGCTACTATAGCGTGTCTATCCCATGGCTGATAATTATCGGTGCTACTATAGCGTGTCCATCTCATAGCTGATTATCGGTGCTACTATAGCGTGTCCATCTCATAGCTGATTATCGGTGCTACTATAGCGTGTCCATCCCATAGCTGATTATCGATGCTACTATAGCGTGTCCATCTCATAGATGATTATTGGTGCTGCTATAGCGTGTCCATCCCATAGCTGATTATTGGTGCTATTATAGCGTGTCCATCTCTTAGATGATTATTGGTGCTGCTATAGCGTGTCCATCCCATAGCTGATTATCGGTGCTATTATAGCGTGTCCATCTCATAGATGATTATCGGTGCTGCTATAGCGTGTCCATCCCATAGCTGATTATCGGTGCTACTATAGCGTGTCCATCTCATAGATGATTATCGGTGCTGCTATAGCGTGTCCATCCCATAGCTGATTATCGGTGCTACTATAGCCTGTCCATCTCATAGATGATTATCGGTGCTGCTATAGCGTGTCCATCCCATAGCTGATTATCGGTGCTACTATAGCGTGTCCATCTCATAGATGATTATCGGTGCTGCTATAGCGTGTCCATCCCACAGCTGATTATCGGTGCTGCTATAGTGTGTCCATCTCATAGCTTTTTATCGGTGCTGCTATAGAGTGTCCATCTCATAGATGATTATCGGTGCTGCTATAGCGTGTCCATCCCATAGCTGATTATCGGTGCTGCTATAGTGTGTCCATCTCATAGCTATTTATCGGTGCTGCTATAGAGTGTCCATCTCATAGATGATTATCGGTGCTACTATAGCGTGTCCATCTCATAGATGATTATTGGTGCTGCTATAGCGTGTCCATCCCATAGCTGATTATCGGTGCTACTATAGCGTGTCCATCTCATAGATGATTATTGGTGCTGCTATAGCGTGTCCATCCCATAGCTGATTATCGGTGCTACTATAGCGTGTCCATCTCATAGATGATTATCGGTGCTACTATAGCGTGTCCATCCCATAGCTGATTATCGGTGCTGCTATAGTGTGTCCATCTCATAGATGATTATCGGTGCTGCTATAGCATATCCATCCCATAGCTGATTATCGGTGCTGCTACAGTGTGTCCATCTCATAGCTGTTTATCGGTGCTGCTATAGAGTGTCCATCTCATAGATGATTATCGGTGCTGCTATAGCGTGTCCATCCCATAGCTGATTATCGGTGCTGCTATAGCGTGTTTATCCCATGGCTGATAATTATCGGTGCTACTATAGCGTGTCCATCCCATAGCTGATTATCGGTGCTGCTATAGCGTGTCTATCCCATGGCTGATAATTATCGGTGCTACTATAGCGTGTCCATCCCATAGCTGATTATCGGTGCTACTATAGTGTGTCCATCTCATAGCTGTTTATCGGTGCTGCTATAGAGTGTCCATCTCATAGATGATTATCGGTGCTACTATAGCGTGTCCATCCCATAGCTGATTATCGGTGCTACTATAGCGTGTCCATCTCATAGATGATTATTGGTGCTGCTATAGCGTGTCCATCCTATAGCTGATTATTGGTGCTATTATAGCGAGTTCATCTCATAGATGATTATCGGTGCTGCTATAGCGTGTCCATCCCATAGCTGATTATTGGTGCTATTATAGCGAGTTCATCTCATAGATGATTATTGGTGCTGCTATAGCGTGTCCATCCCATAGCTGATTATTGGTGCTATTATAGCGTGTTCATCTCATAGATGATTATTGGTGCTGCTATAGCGTGTCCATCTCATAGCTGATTATCGGTGCTACTATAGCGTGTCCATCTCATAGATGATTATCGGTGCTGCTATAGCGTGTCCATCCCATAGCTGATTATTGGTGCTATTATAGCGTGTTCATCTCATAGATGATTATCGGTGCTGCTATAGCGTGTCCATCCCATAGCTGATTATTGGTGCTATTATAGTGTGTTCATCTCATAGATGATTATTGGTGCTACTATAGCCTGTCCATCTCATAGCTGATTATCGGTGCTACTATAGCGTGTCCATCTCATAGATGATTATCGGTGCTGCTATAGCGTGTCCATCCCATAGCTGATTATTGGTGCTATTATAGCGTGTTCATCTCATAGATGATTATCGGTGCTGCTATAGCGTGTCCATCCCATAGCTGATTATTGGTGCTGCTATAGCGTGTCTATCTCATAGATGATTATCGGTGCTACTATAGCGTGTCCATCCCATAGCTGATTATCGGTGGTACTATAGCGTGTCCATCCCATAGCTGATTATCGGTGCTACTATAGCGTGTCCATCCCATAGCTGATTATCTGTGCTACTATAGCGTGTCCATCCCATAGCTGATTATCTGTGCTACTATAGCGTGTCCATCCCATAGCTGATTATCGGTGGTACTATAGGGTGATTCCTACCCTCATTTTCTGTGCCTCCCTCAATATGGGGATTCAAATCTACTATAGGGTGATTCCTACCAAACCACCTAAACAAGCAAACAACCAAATAATGTTAGGTTAGGTTGGTTAGGTTAGGTTAGTTAGGTACTCCAGGGCCGCTTGGATGAACACTGCTGGCGTGTTTTGAAAGGAGATCAAGACCACTTCGTAGGTATGTTAAGGGGGCTAGTGTACCGAAAAATAGCTGATTTGGTGTCAGATGCTGAATTTTACTTTTGTGCATTTCCGGCAACTTCATAGTGTTGGCAATGCTTGACGTATGAAATTTTGTGAATTTCGTGCTTCTAAAGCAAAAAAATGGGGGGTAACGGGGTAAAGGGGGCGTGCCGCATGAGTTTTCATTCCGTGAGACCCATTCCTTCCATTGAACCATATACTTTGTAAATAAGGTATAATTGCTTTTTAAAGCTGGGAATACTCCTAAAAAATGAGCCTTGTTTGATACCTCATAGGTGGTTTGGAAAATTATGCATAAAGAAATTATAATTGTTGCATGCAATTCTAAAAAAATGATGCAAACATTGGCTTATATTGTTAAAAAAAAAAAAAAAAAAGTGCATGACAGGCAAATAGCAGTAAAACATCTATGTCTGAATGTTGCCAAAACTTCAAGTGAAAATTGACTTAAAGAATATATATATATATATATATATATATATATGATTGCATAATTATTTTTTATGCAATTCTGGAAGTTTTGAGGCAACACCCAATTAGGGCTTCTATTTTGCAGTATTGACTCTTGAAGTTAATTTTGATTGTTTGAAGTGCGTTTTATGGATTTTTCAGCATGTTTTATAGAGTAGAATAGATTGAAATAGTGTCGAGAAGTATGTTTTATCTATTCTCCTTATACCCGGAAAAATAGGGTAGGAATCACATTATATTAGAATCCTGATGGTAGGAATCACACTATATTAGAATCCTGATGGTAGGAATCACACTATATTAGAATCCTGATGGTAGGAATCACACTATATTAGAATCCTGATGGTAGGAATCACACTATATTAGAATCCTGATGGTAGGAATCACATTATATTAGAATCCTGATGGTAGGAATCACACTATATTAGAATCCTGATGGTAGGAATCACACTATATTAGAATCCTGATGGTAGGAATCACACTATATTAGAATCCTGATGGTAGGAATCACACTATATTAGAATCCTGATGGTAGGAATCACACTATATTAGAATCCTGATGGTAGGAATCACACTATATTAGAATCCTGATGGTAGGAAGCACACTATATTAGAATCCTGATGGTAGGAATCACACTATAGTAGCACCTTATTTGCATTAAATATCCAATGAATTTGTTTTACGAATATTTAACTAATCACGTAATTTTATATTGGGAGAAGTTACTATACTAGGAAAGGGTTGTGGTGGCCTATTGAAAACGTCCTTGCCTAAAGTTCTGCCAGACAGGGATTCGAGTCCTGCTCAAGCTCGACAGTTTCTTGTAGTGTCTGCAACCTCGCCATTCTAATGAGTTACGATGTGGGATTTGGGTAGAGCCTGTAGGTTTATCTAATGAGTCACATCAGCCATTGTCTGGCCCTGCCTGGGCCTAGCATGGGTTGAGAGAGAGTTTGGGTACTGGTCGTATGTATATATGGTTATTCTTCAAGGCATTGTCACTCTCTCTTGCCTCTGCCATTCATGAGCGGCCTTTAAACATAAACCTATTAAGACTATTTCAATGTTGCGGAGTTTCGTGGTGTCTGAATGATCTCTCTCTCTCTCTCTCTCTCTCTCTCTCTCTCTCTCGCTGAGCGTGACAGGAAATATACATATACGTACATATGGTTTTGTATGTATATTATATATATATATATATATATATATTTATGTATGTATATATTTATGTATATATATATATATATATATATATGTATAGTATAGTATATATATAGTATATATATACATATATTATATATATAGTATGTATTTATATATATATATACATATATATATAGTATATATATACATACATATATAGTATATATATATATATATATATATATACTATACATATATATATATATATATATATATACATACAGTATATACTGTATAGCCAGACACTTGCTCTTTATTACATAAGGTATATAAAATCATGTTAATATCACGAATACCTTGCGTAATTACTCACGGTGTAAAATCAATTAACGCTACGATTTTAACATTGAAAACTACCGTGATATTAATAAGCCTAAATATATCTCTATCACAACTAAACCTACGAAAGTGAATCTTCTCTTCAAATTTCTCGCAGGAAATTACCACGCTTCAGCTTTTCTCAAGTTAGTTTCAATACAATTATAAAGGAAATAGGTAAGGGCCTCATAACACTTAGGAAGTTGGTTAGAATTAAATTTCCTCATTAGTGAGAGAGAGTTAGGTGAATAATGGCGACCAGGTAGAGGAGCTAAGCAAAGTAATCTCATCAAACCAAAAAGTTACCGAAGGATGTAACATCTATAGAGCCGTAGATGCTGGATTGATAAATGGGGTTATATTTAGTTCGCTGGCGTGGATTGATCACGTTTTATCCACCGCTCTGATTGATACAGCAGTAAATTTTCCATTTATTTATACGTGTTAGAAAATATATTATATATATGTATGTGTGTGCGTGAGTGTATATATATATATATATATATATATGTATATATATAAATATATATTTATGTGTGTGTATATATATATATATATATATATATTATGGTATATGCATGTTATATAGTATAGCTATATATATATATATATATATATATATTATGGTACATATGCATGTTATGGTTCTAGGACATTTGCGTACTGGACGTTTGCGTCCTCGGACAATTGCGTCCCGGAAATTTGCATACCTGTATGTGTGTTTTACTGATTCTATAAAGCTTTTCATCTTTACCTTTACTCTATACTTTTACACAGTGATTTTATTTATACCTTTATCCACCCTGAATATGCATATGTTTTAATAGCATCAAATAATTTAGATTCTTAATTCATACTTTGGCAATAGTTATACCTATAGCCATACTGGACACGAAAGAACATATATATAGACATCAATATTTCATTTGCACATTTTATTGTCTTATAAAAACTTTATAAAATGGAAAATTTTTATATATATGTATACACTATAAATTTTCTATATATAAGTCTTAAAAGTTTAGGTTATATTTTTTCAATAATGACATACGATGGCTACTTTTGAGTTCATACCTAAAAGGTATGCATGTTATGAGCAACGTCTCGTAAGAAAGATAGTCTACTTTCCTTTTTCTCCGCCACAGCTTCTTCTTTCATTAGGGCGTCAATTAATTTCCAAATGGAGGGGTGATGACATGTTATAGAATTCTGAATTGTGTTATGCCACCCTTCTAAACTATTATTGGACCTCGACAAGTCATCAGCTGTTCGGTCATGAACATTCCACGATGAAATTGAGAAAGTTGGTTGAATCCTATGCTCACTCCAACAACTGAGGTTGATCTGTCGTGAATAAAAAGTCTCTTCTGCTTCTAGAGAAACCAGGAATCGCTTTCTAAAGGTCTACGTAAATACAAAAGTAAAATCATAGAAAACTACAGTAATTCTAAGTTCTGTACCTCAGTGGTTTTATTTACAGTAATTAGTAGTTCTGTAATCGAGTGATAACATGCATACATACATACATACATACATACTTACATACATATATCCATGCATACAGACATACAAAGAGACAGAGTTACTTCCGTATCTCTTAACAAATATTACCTGGTCAGTAAAAACAAGTACAGGTACGCAAATTTCCGGGACGAAAAAGTCCGGGGACGCAGTTGTCCGGGGACACAATTGTCGGGGACACAACTGTCCGGGACGCAAATGTCCAGTATGCAATTGTCCTACCACTGCATGTTATATAGTATAGCCTATAGGTATATATATATATATATATATATATATGTATGTATAATGTAATGGCGTCTGAAATAAAGAAAACAACGTCTCTCCATACAAATTGTGCTCCAATCAGGTTTTAGGATAAGACTAAAACTACATTTACATTTTCCAACATGGTATTTGGCGTCTACACGTGTTTCGAATCGTATTATATATTCTTAGCCAAGACTACATTGATGTAACGGTGGGATTACACTTCTGTAAAAAGGCTATGGCAGTAAAAATTGATTATGCCAAATTATTTGGAAAATTTCTAGGTTATTTTGAAATCTCTCTCTCTCTCTCTCTCTCTCTCTCTCTCTCTCTATATATATATATATATATATATGTATATATATATATATATATATATATTATACATACATACATATATATATACATATATATATATATATATATATATTAGTATATATATATATATATATATATATATATATATATATATATATATGTTTTAATGAACAACAAGTGTCTGCTCATATATTTATTTCTTGTCATTCTGAGTGGTAGGGGCAAGAGGTTGTAGTCATACCCTGGTGAGAGGGTGTACCCCGAGAGGTACACTCGAAAGCTTAAAACTCTCACAGATTGCCGAACTAGCGGGCTGTATTAGAAAAGGGGTAGGGGTGGAAAAGGTTGATATATATATATATATATATATATATGCGTACGTGTGCATATCTATCTAGATATTTAGCCGTCATTTTGACGGGTCGCGTACGACCTTCCACTTGATGTCAAGAATAGCAAAAATGTGGCAGCTTTCAAGATAAACCTGAAGACTCATCTCTTTGGAAAGTGCTATGATAGTGATCTGAAAACTATTAAGCCTGAATACAAATGATAGCAAATAACTGAAAAGATACAGAGCAAAATATTAACCGGAAAGAAATTATTTTTCACACACCAAGGCCCGCCTGAACAGATTCTTATTGTCTGATGGAGGGCGAGAAATAAACCCCTAAAAGTTAAAGTAAATAAGTCTTCACTAGGTTTCACAGAATTTCATGTCCGATTTCACAAGCTTAAATCTCTTCGGTGAATCTTACGGTTCCAATTTTGCATCGGGATTGATATCAGTTCTTAAGAAACGTTACCTCTTGTTAAAACCAATGCTAAACTGTGAGGCTCACTCAGAATTTCTATATTTGTAAAATGTACTGATCTCAGATTCTATTCCCCTTAGAGTACTGCTGTTCCTTATAACAGAAACAGTGGCTGTTGACAAATCGATCTTCTTCTTCTTTTTTTTTTTTTTTTTTTTTTTTTTTTGGCTATTGCGTTGGCAGCCCGTAAGGATATAACATTTTACCCAAACACCAGATAATATATTTCAAGAGCTTTGATAACAACATTTCACTCGGCGTCACTGACACAAAAGCCTCCTTGTTATGTTACAAGATCCTAACGTTCCTCCACCTCCCGTCTCCTGGTACAGAATAAATCAGATCCTTGCCAGCTACAAATGTCCTGTCAAGCGAAGTGACACCAATGTATTGACGGACTGGAAATAAAGCCCAACGCAATACGCACACACACCATCAATCATTTACAGAGACGACTAAATGTTGGGAAGGAAATATAGGAGAATGAAGAACGATCCCTTCTCATCAAGAACAGCCAACTGACTGACAGAATGTCCCACTTCTCCAGATACTTAGATATCGGGTGTTTAATTGCACTATATCTGCTTGCGACCCTTTTCATCAAAATAAGGTTCTTTGTTTCCTCTTCTTTTACTTGTACCAACCGTGTGTCCCACAATTGTACATAATTCCTTTTATATATATTATGCTTGTATCTTCGCTCTTCCCTCGCACTAAAACGAACATGAAAATTCATGTCTGCTGTTTTCCTCTGTAACATTGTCATTTCCTCGAACATGTATTTTCCTGTTGCCTTGAGGTTTTGTATATAAAGGAGAGTGTTCTTTAATAAAGCACTCAGTTGATTGCATCCTGCCTTTGAGTTCACAACCTTCTCCCTCCCTCGTCACATACCATTGTTAGGAAATCATTCGTCGACTCTTTCCACTAAAACTGAGCAGTCGATTCTATCGTATAAGTATGAAATAAAATACTCGTTGGATATCGTGCAATGATTACGTTCTCGGTTTATAATTACAAATAAATTAACACACCCACACATAGAAGAGTTCGAAGATCCAGGCCTACATGGCTGAGGGCTATGAAGCGTGAAGTAGATGATGAGTGGAGAAGTATAGATTTAAAAGTTCAAGATATAGACGACTGCCGAAATCTAACAGAGACTATTTGCGTCAATAGTCGTGGGAGATGATGATGATGATGATGATATATATATATATATATATATATGTGTGTGTGTGTGTGTGTGTGTGTGTATATATATATATATGTGTGTGTGTATATATATATATATATATATATGTGTGTGTGTGTGTATATATATATATATATATATATATATATATATATTTGATTTGCGTGTTGGCAGGCGTGTGCATGCATCTTCGCGCTTGTGCAGATCAACTATTATGCATATGTTCACCTATTTGTGATTTTAATACGTATCCTCATTAGTAAAACCCACGAATAGATCGTTAGATAGGTAACACTCCCGAACTAATCTCAAATCTATCCATTTTACGCAGAACAGACACAGCTTATATAGGAGTTGACGTGGCACCTATAAATACTCTCCTAGCATCTGTTTCAAAACGCTTGCACACAGCGACTCGCCAATTATTTTCCCGTAATTGCAATTGCACGTGTCATAGTATTATAGTGCCACGAGTCACTGTGAAATTAAGCGAATCTCATAAAACGCTTTGTGATAAGGGGCTTTGTGTCCCCTAAAGTTTCGTTTATGTCCCATTAGATTTCGCTCATTTGACGTTAGTGGTGGTAGGTACGAGAAGGTTAAATTTGGCAACTATAATTTTCCTAACTAATCTGCTCTGAAATGACGCTTGCAAGTGACAGGTATTTACCTCTTGCTAATTGTTACTTAGGAACAAGACAGATATCATAATCTTGTATTTTTTTCTGGTCAATTAAAGAGAAACTCATTGTCATATTCAGTTGGCAGACATTGATGATTATTTTCACTTACCTGGTGAGAGTGAGGATCTTGAGGTGTTTATAAATGTCTGATGTTTGTGTTCTTTGTAGATGTCTGATGCTTGTGTTATTTTTGAATGTCTGATGCTTGTGGTATTTTTTAATGTCTGATGCTTGTGTTCTTTGCAGATGTTAGATGCTTGAGGTCTTTGTAGATGTCAGATGCTTATGTTCTTTGTAGAAGTCTGATACTTGTGTTCATAGTAAATGTCTGTTCTTTGTAAATGTGTGATGCTAGTGTTCTTTGTAAATGTTTGATGCTTGTGTTCAGTGTAAATACCCGATTCCCGTGTTTTTGTAAATGGCTGATCCTTATGTTCTTTGAAAACGTCTGATGCTTGTATACTTTGTAGATGTCTGATGCTTGTGTTCTTTATAGATGTCTGATGCTTGTGTCTACTGTAAATGTCTGATACATGTGTTCATTGTAAATGTCTGATGAATGTGTTCTTTGTTAATGTCTGATTCCTGTGTTCTGTGTAAATGTCTGATTCCTGTGTTCTTTATAAATGCCTGATGCTTGTGTTCCGAGTCGATGTCTGATGCTTGTGTTCATTGTGAATGTCTGATGCTTGTTCTTTATAAATGTCTGATGCTTGCGATCTTTGTAAATGTCTGATGCTTGCGTTCTTTGTAAATGTCTGATGCCTGTGTTCTTTGTAAATGTCTGATGCTTGTGTTTAGTGTAATTGTCTGATTCCCGTGTTTTGTAAATGTTTGATTCTTGTGTTCATTGTAAATATCTGATGCTTGTGTTCTTTGTAGATGTCTAATACTTGTGTACTATGTAAATTTCTGATGTCTGTGTTCACTGTAAATGTCTGATGTGTGTGCATATCTATTAAAATAAACCAAGGGTCGCGTACACTAGTAATGTACAAATTGATGTATCTCGGAGAAGCACTTTGGACATGTCAAATTTGATGAACTCAACATTCCGCGTGACTTTGACATATTTTTTTTATATATATTAGAGATTTGGCTTTAGCTTATAACTCATCTTTATTCATTAGTGCAACATGTATGATCCCTCCATTAAGATTCCTGCAATAACACGTCAATCATGTTGAAATTTAACGACCTTATCCATCTGTTTGAGCTTAACCTCGTTTATTCTTTGTTTCATATAGTTTCTTTATCGAACATCGTTAAGGATGGCTGGGATACCTTCTACAGACTTTATTTTGGGACGAACATTTCTCCCAAAGACTTTATCTTTGGACGATCATTTCCCCCAAATACATTTATCTTGGGAAGAACATTTCTCCCAAAGACTTTATCTTTGGACGAACATTTCTCCCAAATACTTTTATCTTTGGACTAACAATTTTCCCAAAGAACTTTATCTTGAGACGAACATTTAGCAGAGACTTTATCTTGGGATGAACATTTCTCCCAAAGACTTTATCTTTGGACGATCATTTCTCCCAAATACTTTTATCTTGGGACGAACATTTCTCCCAAATACTTTTATCTTTGGACTAGCAATTTTCCCAAAGACTTTATCTTGAGACGAACATTTTACGCAGAGACTTTATCTTGGGACGAACATTTCTCCCAAATACCTTTATCTTTGGACTAGCAATTTTCCCAAAGATTTTATCTTGAGACGAACATTTTACGCAGAGACTTTATCTTGGGACGAACATTTCTCCCAAAGACTTTAACTTGGGACGAACATTCCTCCAAAAGACTTTATCTTTGGACGAACATTTCTCCCAAAGACTTTTTCTTTGGACGAAAATTTCTCCCAAAGACTTTATCTTGGGACGAACATTCCTCCCAAAGACTTTATCTTTGGACGAACATTTCTCCCAAAGACCTTATCTTTGGACTAACAATTTTCCCAAAGAACTTTATCTTGAGACGAACATTTTTCCCAAATACTTTTATCTTTGGACTAACAATTTTCCCAAAGAACTTTATCTTGAGACGAACATTTCACGCAGAGACTTTATCTTTGGACGAACATTTCTCCCAAATACTTTTATCTTGGGAAGAACATTTCTCCCAAAGACTTTATCTTTGGACAAACATTTCTCCCAAATACTTTTATCTTTGGACTAACAATTTTCCCAAAGAACTTTATCTTGAGACGAACATTTAGCAGAGACTTTATCTTGGGATGAACATTTCTCCCAAAGACCTTATCTTTGGACGATCATTTCTCCCAAAGACTTTATCTTTGGCCGATCATTTCTCCCAAATACTTTTATCTTTGGACTAACAATTTTCCCAAAGAACTTTATCTTGAGACGAACATTTCTCCCAAAGACTTTATCTTTGGACGAACATTTCTCCCAAAGACCTTATCTTTGGACGAACAGTTCTCCCAAATACTTTTATCTTTGGACTAACAATTTTCCCAAAGACTTTAACTTGAGACGAACATTTTAGGCAGAGACTTTATCTTGGGACGAAAATTTCTCCCAAAGACTTCAACTTGGGACGAACATTCCTTCCAAAGACTTTATCTTAGGACAAACATTTCTCCCAAAGACCTTATCTTTGGACGAAAATTTCTACCAAAGACCTTATCTTTGGACGAACATTCCTCCCAAAGACTTTATCTTGGGACGAACCTTCCTCCCAAAGACTTTATCTTGGGACGAACATTTCTCCCAATCAGAATTTTCTTATTACCTTTATGTAGTTTTAGGATTGCTGTATTTATCATATAGATATCTTCAACTGTTCCAACATAAACTTCATTTATTCCCCGTTTTAGGAGTACTTTATTATCTGCAACATTTTGATGACCTATACATTTTGATTTACTTTGATCACAATTACTTCATCAATTGGTAAGTTAACTTTAATGATATTAGGGCTACATTTTTATATCTATACGCATTCCAACAATACTCACGTTAAAGGGTTGGTTTTCTGGTCTTATCACGCATGGGAACCTACTCACTACAGGGCCTACAAGATCAGTTTTATCTTATATATTCCTACCATGTATTTCAGCCTGGACACAAGGTTTATTGCCGATATCTTTTAAACCAGTTGATTGACAGTGATGGTAATTTGAAACAGGATTTCCAACACCGCCCCCTCATTTTTGATAAAAGGTTCCATGTCCAAATCATAGATTTTTAAGACACTTTACTCTTGAATTTTAGGACATGCTCAAGCCTAACTTGTCAAGATTTACGAATTCATTCGGATAATCACTCTTTGGGTAATTATCTCTCCTTATTACCCACCCACCTTTCCTCATCTCTCTCTCTCTCTCTCTCTCTCTCTCTCTCTCTCTCTCGTTTTGTCCACTTTCTCAATTTTCATTATGTATTTTTTTCTGTAAATATTTTTATTCATGTTTTACGTATTTTTTACGTTAGGGTAATATCTCTCTCTCTCTCTCTCTCTCTCTCTCTCTCTCTCTCTCTCTATATATATATATATATATATACGTATATATATATATATATATATATATATATATGTGTGTGTGTGTGTGTGTGTAATCAATAATGAGTATCATGCACCAGGACAAGGGATTCGGTAACAAATGTATCGATATGTTGTGTGGGGGAAATTAT
>NC_090755.1:60080643-60085643 GCF_036898095.1 Palaemon carinicauda
TGTAGCCACCATAATAAATATTCGGTAAATTTCGTAATAAAGGTAATTTTTCTCTACTGTTACCATATCATTCTTATGCCACCATCAAAATTGGGCGCTTAGTAACCTCAAGAACAATAAACTTTAGATTAACAATGAAGCCACCATCATGAATGACTGAGAACCGCTTCTATATGAATATTATGTATATATATATATATATATATATATATATATATATATGTATATATATATATATACACTTTCGACCGTATTAGTCTCTCTGTATAGTAGAGGAGGCAGCTCAAGTCAACTTTCTCCATCTATTTCTCTTCCTTGCATTTTCTTCCCCCAGTCTTACCCAATCTGTATCCTATATATATATATATATATATATATATATATATATATATATACATATGTCCTAATTCGTGTATGTAGATGTCTTGTATATCAAGGTAAGTGAACTCAATATTCATGAGTATTCCACAAAAACCTATGTGTCTGCATGATTTGCAATGGCTGCATGTTGATAACGATGGCAGTGGTTAGTTGCCGGTGAGCACTCGAGTTGATAAGTCCCTCACCTGAGAGGGTAGATTGTGTATTGTGTACTCACGAACGAACCTTTTGTAATAAATGAAGAAAATCCATATGCCGATGTCTCATTATCCGTTTGCACGGGTCACATATACATACATACACACACACACATATATATATATATGTGTGTGTGTGTGTGTGTGTGTCTGTGTCTGTGTGTATGAATAGTCGGAAGCTTTCAACCAGTCCCTTTTGTATTTGATCGCTAAATTCTAATTCTTAATGAAAGTCCAATGTTGTTAAAGAAAATTAATTTTTACTGTTGCCACGGTAATTGCAATTTACCCAAAAATTAGTTTTGTTATAATATTAACACCGTGGCTAACATTAGTAGTACTCTCTCTCTCTCTCTCTCTCTCTCTCTCTCTCTGTCTACTTTATGTAAAACTAATTAAATATCTAACTTGGTCAATTAGTTAATCAGAATTTGTATTTGCTCTAAGTAATAAGAGAAAATAGACTGGAGTTTTTCTTACCATTAAATGTCAAAGAAGCAAGTAATTGTCATTTAAGAGAGCCAATGAGCCGTTTCACCTTAACTACTTTTTTATGTTGATTAGAAGATTAATGAACCATTTGACTAAGGCGTTTTACATTTTATTACTCTTTTTATATACTTTCTTTATATATCTTAATTAAACACTTAGTCTGATTAGGTTCGTTTCTACAGCCTTGTTTTTTTTTAGGCCGATGTAGTATCGTCCCTGACTGGTGAACGCCAAACTGGGGTTCGAGTCTTACTCAAACTAGTTAGTTTCTTGGGTCGCTGCAACCTCACCATCCTAGTGAGCTATGGATGGGGGCTTTGGGGGGGGAGCCTATAGGGGTATCCGCTGAGTCACCAGAAGCCATTGCCTGGGCCTCCTTGGTCCTAGCTTGGGTGGAGAAGTTGCTTGTGCGCAGATCATATGTGTAAATGGTCAGTCTTTCTGGCATTGTCCTGCTCGGTAGGGTAATGTCACTGTCCCTTGCCTCTGCCATTCCTGAGTGGCCTTTAAACCTCTTAAACCTCACTAAGAATTTTACTTTTTTATTCTCTTTTAATTATCATACCAAGTTGTGGTTGACATTTACTCTTTTTATGCGTGATATATGCATGTAATTTCAGCATGTCATTTCGTTATATTTTTATATTAATTACTAAACCGACTGTGAACATTTCGCCGAAGATAAACGAGAAATGTATTTGAACAGAACATCAGTTATAATAAGTTTTTTTTTTTTTTTTTTTTTTTTTTTTTTTTTTTTTTTTTTTTAAGATTACCGAAAAGAATATGAAATTTGATGATCTAATAATAGAAAAGGTCAGTGTAGGTTAGAGGATCGTGATGATTTCATCTTGAAACAGAAAAGGAAGTTGATAATCTTAATTCTAATACGTCATATCAGATTTGATTTTTATAGAAATTGGTTTTTCGTATTGAAAACATTACATTTCCCTCCCATACGTAAAGACTCGCACACATGTATACATACACATTCACACACACACACACACACACACACACATACATATATATATATATATATATATATATATATATATATATATATATATATATATATACATATATATATATATATATATATATATGTATATATATATATATGTATGTGTGTGTGTGTGTGTGTGTGTGTATGATTGTGTGTGTGCGTGCGCGTCTGACATATAGAATATATATGTGAAAGTTAAATTTATTCACATTAACGGTCTTGAGATTGTGTGAAATGTACAATTTTATGCAATGAATACATCCTTCATTGAACAAGAATGCCAAATATACATTCACGTACTAGCGTAAAGAAATTACCTAATTTGACATCGACTGTTGTTTGAAATTAACTAAATTGAACCAGAATTCTGTTATGAAATTTTAAAAGTTTGGATGCTATTTTTTTTCTTTTTTTTTATAAGACAAGCCACGTGTTTCAGGTTTTGAAAATTCTGTGTTTCAAATTCTTTTTAATGGTTATTATTTCAATTATCTTTATAATTATTGGTGATGTATTTATGATAGTAATAATGATAATATATGATATATGAAAACTATGATTTTTTTTTTTTAGTTTTGGTAACTAGCTTCAAATTCATTTAGAAATCATCATGTCCTCCCACGTCTACTGACGCAAAGGGCCTCGGTTAGATTTCCCCAGTCGTCTATATCTTGAGCTTTTGAATCAATATTTTTTCATTCATCATCTCCTACTTTTCGTTTCATAGTAAAAAAAATTACTTACAAATAACCAAAATGAAATCCACCATCTTAAAATGTCTTAGTAGATTGTTCTTGAAAAAAAAACTGGCATCAGTCCAAGCTCTCTCAGAGTTATTTTTAATCAGTAACCCCTCGCCACTTAAGTTGAATTACTGTCAGATGGAAGGAAACAATCTAATTTAACCAGGAACTATAACTCTAAAGGTGACGTGTACGCAGTGTTGCTAGGTGGGTTAGTGTTAAAATCTCCAAAACTTATGAGAAAAATTCCCCAAACAACGCAAAAATCCCCATTTCCACTGTACCAACCGTGTGTCACACAATCGTACACAGTTCATTTTGTGTATATATTATGCTTGTATCTTCGCTCTTCCCTCGCACTAAAATGAACCAGATTAAATATGTCTGCTTTTTTCCTCTGTAACAGTGTCTGTTTTTCAAACATGCAATTTCTTGTTGCTTTGAGCTTTTGTATATAAAGGAGAGTGTTCTGTAATGAATTTACTCAGTTGCTTTTAACTTGCCTTTGAGTCACAACCTTCTCTTGGCCCGTCACACCACATATGTATTTTCTTCTGATCTTGTAGGCTTTACTAACATAGAAACTACTCACTATACTTCATATAAGTGCAAACAAACTAATTGCAACAATATAAAGGTTTACTCATCTTTGTTTCTTCTTCATAGAAATTTGTGCAGAATATCCCCATCAGACACCCAAAATCCTCAAATCTAGGGATAAATCTCCATATCTGGCAACACTGCGTGTACGGTAGGATTGAGGGAGACTTGAATATGGAGTGGAGATTGATTGCGTAGTAGGGCGTTTGATACGCTTGGGAGGTTGAATTATAGTTGCATACGCATTTAAGGCTGAACAGATTTATGGGGTTTGGACAATATAGGTTAGCTAGTGTAAGCGACCCGTCAAATGTAACTGCTAAGTATCGAGATAGATATATACACGCTCAGCTTCAATCCTTCCCCCCGTCACCCCCCCCCTCCCCCTTCCCCCCCCCCCGTCCCCCCCCCCCCCGTCCCCTCCCCCCTTCCTAACTATAGGCCTAACATGATATAGTTGTGGTTATCGCGAAAACGTTTTCGGTACCCCTCTCTCTAACCAGGGTATGACAATTCCCACTCCCCTTACCCCAGCAAGTGACGTGGAGAGACCGAATAGTTATACGTCTGGCAATGCCGCTCGGCGTAACCGGAAAATTTGTGTGTATGTATATATATATATATATATATATATTATATATATATACACATATGTATATATATGCATATATATATATATATATATATGTATGTATGTATGTATGTATATATGCATATATATGTATACATATGTATGTATGTATATATATATATATATATATATCCAGAGGTTCCAGTTCTAATGACTGAATCTTCAGTTCTGGAGCTTCAGTTATTCTGGACTGAGATCGAATCCACGGCCAGACAGAAGCTATTATCATAAAGTTAATTCCCACTTGGGTCTCTGTTCCCGAGGCAGTGAGAATTCGATATTAAGAGGTTATATATATATATATATATATATATATGTGGTGACCGGTAATTTGATTCCCGGTCAATTTGATCTCCGGTAATTTCGCTACCACTCTTTTCTTTATTCATTGAATATATGATTTCTATTCAAGAAATATAGGTCTCCCCCATCCCGCGGGTAGAGGGAGAGGGAGTAGTTAGGGAAGGGGTAGGTATGCTTGAACCCGTGTAGTGTGCATATCTATTGTAGTATTTTGCCGTCATTTTTTACGGGTGGCGTACACTAGTACTTTTATTATTTACTCAGGTAATAAAATAACAGCAGCAATTACCTCTGCTACTACTCTTTTTGTAATGGTCTTACATCAAATGATCGAAACATTTAATACTGAAATGCAAAAGTACATTTAATATTAAAACTTTCAATACTGCTATGGCTAAAGGTTTAAAAAATAAAAAAATGCAGTGATTTCTAGTGTACTGCAGGACAAAGGACTCAGTGTCAATTCATGTTTGGTATTTGGCCAGTTTTTATCACCACGCTGGTCAGTACCGAATGGTGATGGGGGGAGATTTCGTCTGATCGCTCACAGCAAACCAATCTAGTATGGGTGATCCTGACTGTTTGACCAGATTTTATCACCACGCAGGCCAGTGCGGATTGGTGATGGCAAGAGATTTTAGTGTGAT
>NC_090755.1:60090643-60093143 GCF_036898095.1 Palaemon carinicauda
AATACACACACACACACACCATTTCTCTTATACATACAGTATACAAAAGCTTAATAATACACATGTCCAGTTTATGTCAACATTATCTCTCTCTCTCTCTCTCTCTCTCTCTCTCTCTCTCTCTTTATATATATATATATATATATATCTTTCTCTCTCTGTCATGTATAGTGCAATACAAACCCAATATCTCTCTCTCTCTCTCTCTCTCTCTCTCTCTCTCTCTCTCATACATACATATACAATCCCGCACACTGTTACCTTACATTTTCAACTGATTAGTTAACATTCCCTGTTCCCATAACATTTACTTGATACACACACACACAAACACACACACGCACACCATTTCTCTTATACATATAGTATACAAAAGCATAATAATGCACATGTCCAGTTTATGTCAACGGTATCTCTCTCTCTCTCTCTCTCTCTCTCTCTCTCTCTCTCTCATACACAGAAAAATACATGACCATGCATGCCCCCAATAACTGACTGGCTCCTATACATCACACACCCACAAAGAAGGTCTTTTCCCCTCTCCCACGAACGATACCATACAGGGATGTGTCAAAATAACACAATTAACCAATATGATTCTTGTTATCAGTCGTTATCTTCTACCTGATCGAGAGCCCCCCCCCCCCCAAAAAAAAAAAAAAAAAAGTTAAGACTTCATCTCGTAAACAATTAGGAGACTTAACTTCTTCTCCATGGGTTTTAATGGCAGCAGGCAAGCATAATTTCATGATACTTCTGAAATAAAATGGCCTGGTGAACGCCAGACTGTGGTTCGAGTCTTGCTCAAACTCGTTAGTTCTTTTTTTGGTTGCTATAATCTCACCATCCTTGTAATCTAAGAATCTGGGGTTTGCGGGAGCCTATGTCTCTATCTGCTGAGTCCTCCGCAGCCTATTCCCTGCCCTCGTTGGTGCTAGCTTGGGTCGAGATGGGTTTTGGACGCTGATCATATGTATATATGGTCAGTCTCTAGGGCATTGTCCTGTTTGCTGGGGGCAATGTCACTGTCCCTTTCCTCTGCCATTCATGAGCTGCCTTAATACCTTTAATTGGATTTTAAAGTTTTCTGAGGTATAATTCTATTAAAATTATCATGTATGGTTCACCACTAATTTGATCCTATACATTTTATGGTATGATTTATGGTATCATTTTGGTATGATTTATTGTATGATTATGATATGATTTAAGATGTGATTTTTATGGTATGGTTTTATGTAATGATTTTTCTTTAAGGAAAATTACATGTAAATACCATGGATTTTAGGTATATACTTTTACCCAGATTTGTTATTTACTAAAGATAAGTTAGTTACATTATATTGGTACAAAGTATTAGTTTATTTAGAATCTTGTTCTCTGAGGTATATTAGATTCCATTTTATTGTCAAAAATCTAAATGCGGTATATTTCAAGGTCAAGGTCATGGTCAAGCAAAATTGTCACATTCACGTAGTCAGCCATAAGTTTGGACATCGTTGTCACAGAAAATTCAAAGTTGGTTCAAATTTGAGTATATAAAAATCCACGCCAATTAATACATGTCATCGGTCAAAGGTCAAGGTCAAGGTCGAACAAAAGGGCGAGAAATAAGCTGGCCCTTTAGTTTTAACTGAATCGGGGGGTAGATTGTTTCTTTATCAACATCATAACAAAATCAATTCATAATTCTTGACCTCAAGAAGGCTAAGGAGGCGAGAGGTAATTGCCATTTTGGGGTAATGAGATGTTGTTTGGTAGACGAGGGCAACGTGAGGTCAATGGGTTTTTGTTTTCCCTGATATTTTAAAACTTATTATTTTGAAGGGAAGCCAAACATAAAGTGGTTTTGCTTAAGCTGGTGAATAAAGCATAGCGAGGAAAGTTCGTTGTTATTATTATTATTATTATTATTATTATTATTATTATTATTATTATTATTATTATTATTATTATTATTTTTATTATTATTATTGCCGTTGTATTTTGTTGTTATTGCTATCATTCATAACTGCAAAGCTGCTTTAGAGTTGTTGAGGGGTAAATTTCTTATGTTACCACATAGGTTACGCATATTGTGTACAGATCCATCCACACACACACAACTATATATATATATATATATATATATACATATATGTATGTGTATATATTTATATATGTATATATTATATTATATATATGTATATATATATTATATATATATGTATATATATATATATATATATATAAAATATATACATATACATGTATATGTATATACATATATATATATATATATATATACCATATATATACAAGCTCAATTGTTTAGTACCTTCCCATCATCAGCCACAAGTAGTGGATTTGATTCAGGGACCCATCATAACCTCAGTAACCTGAGTTGTGACCCATGTACCTGGTAATGAGTCCACTTTAGTGGATCTCAACCAAGGTGTAAAATATTATCAAGCTACAAGTTTATGAGAAATGAAGATGTAGGCCTACTGAGCCCATCCTG
>NC_090755.1:60098143-60100022 GCF_036898095.1 Palaemon carinicauda
AATCCTATTTTGTATAGGACCTACACTGTCATTTAAATATTTACTTAACTTACTTTGACGGTTTTTTTTTCTGGTCCTATACATCAGGGGCATCCTATTTTCTACAGGACCTCCACTGTCATTTAAATATTTACTTAACTTAAATTGACTGCTGTTTTTTCTGGTCCTATACAGCAGGGGAATCCTATTTTGTATAGTACCTACACTGTCATTTAAATATTTACTTAACTTACTTTGACGGCTGTTTCTTCCGGTCCTATACAGCTGGGGAATCCTATTTTCTACAGGACCTACACTGTCATTTAAATATTTACTTAACTTACTTTGACGGCTGTTTTTTCTAGTCCTATACAGCAGGGGAATCCTATTTTGTATAGGACCTACACTGTCATTTAAATATTTACTTAACTTACTTTGACGGTTTTTTTTTTCTGGTCCTATACATCAGGGGAATCCTATTTTCTACAGGACCTACACTGTCATTTAAATATTTACTTAACTTACTTTGACGGCTGTTTCTTCCGGTCCTATACAGCAGGGGAGTCCTATTTTCTACAGGACCTCCACTGTCATTTAAATATTTACTTAACTTAAATTGACGGCTGTTTTTTCTGGTCCTATACAGCAGGGGAATCCTATTTTGTATAGGACCTACACTGTCATTTAAATATTTACTTAACTTACTTTGACGGTTTTTTTTTTCTGGTCCTATACATCAGGGGAATCCTATTTTCTACAGGACCTACGCTGTCATTTAAATATTTACCTAACTAACTTTGATGGCTGTTTTTCCGGTCCTATACAGCAGGGGAGTCCTATTTTCTACAGGACCTCCACTGTCATTTAAATATTTACTTAACTTTCTTTGACGGTTGTTTTTTCTGGTCCTATACAGCAGGGGAATCCTATTTTCTAAAGGACCTACACTGTCATTTAAATATTTACTTAACTTAATTTGACGGCTGTGTTTTCCGGTCCTATACAGCAGGGGAATCCTATTTTCTACAGGACCTACACTGTCATTTAAATATTTACTTAACATACTTTGACGGTTTTTTTTTCTGGTCCTATACATCAGGGGAATCCTATTTTCTACAGGACCTACACTGTCATTTAAATATTTACCTAACTAACTTTGATGGCTGTTTTTCCGGTCCTATACAGCAGGGGAGTCCTATTTTCTACAGGACCTCCACTGTCATTTAAATATTTACTTAACTTTCTTTGACGGTTGTTTTTTCTGGTCCTATACAGCAGGGGAATCCTATTTTCTAAAGGACCTACACTGTCATTTAAATATTTACTTAACTTAATTTGACGGCTGTGTTTTCCGGTCCTATACAGCAGGGGAATCCTATTTTCTACAGGACCTACACTGTCATTTAAATATTTACTTAACATAC
Source organism: Palaemon carinicauda (assembly GCF_036898095.1). NCBI lineage: Eukaryota > Metazoa > Arthropoda > Malacostraca > Decapoda > Palaemonidae > Palaemon > Palaemon carinicauda. The sequence continues at coordinate 60,099,547 of NC_090755.1, forward strand.
TTTGACGGTTGTTTTTTTCTGGTCCTATACAGCAGGGGAATCCTATTTTCTACAGGACCTACACTGTCATTTAAATATTTACTAAACTAACTTTGATGGCTCTTTTTCCGGTCCTATACAGCAAGGGAGTCCTATTTTCTACAGGACCTCCACTGTCATTTAAATATTTACTTAACTCAATTTGACGGCGGTTTTTTCTGGTCCTATACAGCAGGGGAATCCTATTTTCTACAGGACCTACACTGTCATTTAAATATTTACTTAACTTACTTTGACGGTTGTTTTTTCTGGTCCTATACAGCAGGGGAATCCTATTTTCTACAGGACCTACGCTGTCATTTGAATATTTATTTAATTTACTTTGACGGTTGTTTTTCCTGGTCCTATACAGCAGGGGAATCCTATTTTGTACAGGACCTACGCTGTCATTTAAATATTTACTTAATTTACTTTGACGGTTGTTTTTTCTGGTCCTT
>NC_090755.1:60100522-60105522 GCF_036898095.1 Palaemon carinicauda
GTGTGTTGCTCGTTTTTGATCACTTTGTCATTATGTCGTTTTGAGGTTTGGTGTCTTTGTTTCGTTTGATTATAACTGAAGTATTGTCATATTGTCAGCTGCTAAAGTATTATAATTGTCCTTATTAAATGATTGTTTACTGAATAGATTGGCTAGTATTTCTCTCTCTCTCTCTCTCTCTCTCTCTCTCTCTCTCTCGGGCGCGCGCGCGCATACATACACAACTCCGCATACTAATACTGTGCTTGATTCCAACTAATTAGTTAACACTCCCTGTTCCCATAACATTTACTTGATACACACACATACAGAAACACACACACACACACACTATTTCTTTTATACATACAGTATACAAAAGCATAATAATGCTCATGTCCAGTTTATGTCAACGTTATCTCTCTCTCTCTCTCTCTCTCTCTCTCATGTATAGTGCAATGCACACCCAATCTCTCTCTCTCTCTCTCTCTCTCTCTCTCTCTCTCTCTCCCCTCTCTCTCTCTCTCTCTCTCTCTCTCTCATTCATACATACATATACAATTCCGCATACTGCCACCTTAAATTTCCAACTGATTAGTTAACACTGCCTGTTCTCATAACATTTACTTGATACACACACATACACAAACACACACACACACACCACTCCTCTTATACATACAGTATACAAAAGCTTAATAATACACATATCCCTGTTATGTCAACATTATCTTCTCTCTCTCTCTCTCTCTCTCTCTCTCTCTCTCTCTCTCTCTCTCATGTATAGTGCAACACACACCCAATCTCTCTCTCTCTCTCTCTCTCTCTCTCATACATATACAATTCCGCATACTGCTACCTTACATTTCCAACTGATTAGCTAACACTCCCTGTTCCCATAACATTTACCTGATACACACACATACACAACCACACACACATACACAACCACACACACATACACAACCACATACACACACACTATTTCTTTTATACACACAGTATAAAAAAGCTTAATAATACACATGTCCAGGTTATGTCAACATTATCCTCTCTCTCTCTCTCTCTCTCTCTCTCTCTCTCTCTCTCTCTCTCATACACAGAAAAATACATGACCATGCATGCCCCCAATAATTGACTGGTTCCTATACATTACACACTCACAAAGCAGGTCTTTTCCCCTCTCCCACGAACAATACCATACAGGGATGTGTCCAAATAACACAATTAACCAATATGATTCTTGTTATCAGTGTTATCAGTCGTTATCTTCAACCTGATCGAGAGCCATAAAAAAAAAGAAAAAAAAGTTAAGACTTCATCTCGTAAACAATTAGGAGACTTAACTTCCTCTCCATGGCTTTTAATGGCAGCAGGCAAGCATAATTTCATGATACTTCTGAAATGAAATGCCTGGTGAACGCCAGACTGTGGTTGGAGTCTTGCTCAAGCTCGTTAGTTCTTTTGGTTGCTACAATCTCACCATCCTTGTAATCTAAGAATCGGGGGTTTGCGGGAGTCCAGACTGTGATTCGAGTCTTGTTCAAACTCGTTAGTTCTTTTGGTTGCTACAATCTCACCCTCCTTGTAATCTAAAGAATCGGGGGTTTGCATGAGTCCAGACTGTGATTCGAGTCTTGTTCAAACTCGTTAGTTCTTTTGGTTGCGGCAATCTCACCCTTCTTGTAATCTAAGAGTCGGGGGTTTGCGGGAGTCCAGACTGTGATTCGAGTCTTGTTCAAACTCGTTAGTTCTTTTGGTTGCGGCAATCTCACCCTTCTTGTAATCTAAGAGTCGGGGGTTTGCGGGAGTCCAGACTGTGATTCGAGTCTTGTTCAAACTCGTTAGTTCTTTTGGTTGCGGCAATCTCACCCTTCTTGTAATCTAAGAGTCGGGGGTTTGCGGGAGTCCAGACTGTGGTTCGAGTCTTGTTCAAACTCGTTAGTTCTTTTGGTTGCTGCAATCTCACCATCCTTGCAATCTAAGAATCGGGGGTTTGCGGTAGTCCAGACTGTGGTTCCAGTCTTGTTCAAACTCGTTAGTTCTTTTGGTTGCTGCAATCTCACCCTTCTTGCAATCTAAGAATCGGGGGTTTGCGGGAGTCCAGACTGTGGTTCCAGTCTTGTTCAAACTCTGTTCGTTCTTTTGGTTGCTGCAATCTCACCCTTCTTGCAATCTAAGAATCGGGGGTTTGCGGGAGTCCAGACTGTGGTTCCAGTCTTGCTCAAACTCTGTTCGTTCTTTTGGTTGCTGCAATCTCACCCTTCTTGCAATCTAAGAATCGGGGGTTTGCGGGAGTCCAGACTGTGGTTCCAGTCTTGCTCAAACTCTGTTCGTTCTTTTGGTTGCTGCAATCTCACCCTTCTTGCAATCTAAGAATCGGGGGTTTGCGGGAGTCCAGACTGTGGTTCCAGTCTTGCTCAAACTCTGTTCGTTCTTTTGGTTGCTGCAATCTCACCCTTCTTGCAATCTAAGAATCGGGGGTTTGCGGGAGTCCAGACTGTGGTTCCAGTCTTGCTCAAACTCTGTTCGTTCTTTTGGTTGCTGCAATCTCACCCTTCTTGCAATCTAAGAATCGGGGGTTTGCGGGAGTCCAGACTGTGGTTCCAGTCTTGCTCAAACTCTGTTCGTTCTTTTGGTTGCTGCAATCTCACCCTTCTTGCAATCTAAGAATCGGGGGTTTGCGGGAGTCCAGACTGTGGTTCCAGTCTTGCTCAAACTCTGTTCGTTCTTTTGGTTGCTGCAATCTCACCCTTCTTGCAATCTAAGAATCGGGGGTTTGCGGGAGTCCAGACTGTGATTCGAGTCTTGCTCAAACTCTGTTCGTTCTTTTGGTTGCTGCAATCTCACCCTTCTTGCAATCTAAGAATCGGGGGTTTGCGGGAGTCCAGACTGTGATTCGAGTCTTGCTCAAACTCTGTTCGTTCTTTTGGTTGCTGCAATCTCACCCTTCTTGCAATCTAAGAATCGGGGGTTTGCGGGAGTCCAGACTGTGATTCGAGTCTTGCTCAAACTCTGTTCGTTCTTTTGGTTGCTGCAATCTCACCCTTCTTGCAATCTAAGAATCGGGGGTTTGCGGGAGTCCAGACTGTGATTCGAGTCTTGCTCAAACTCTGTTCGTTCTTTTGGTTGCTGCAATCTCACCCTTCTTGCAATCTAAGAATCGGGGGTTTGCGGGAGTCCAGACTGTGATTCGAGTCTTGCTCAAACTCTGTTCGTTCTTTTGGTTGCTGCAATCTCACCCTTCTTGCAATCTAAGAATCGGGGGTTTGCGGGAGTCCAGACTGTGATTCGAGTCTTGCTCAAACTCTGTTCGTTCTTTTGGTTGCTGCAATCTCACCCTTCTTGCAATCTAAGAATCGGGGGTTTGCGGGAGTCCAGACTGTGATTCGAGTCTTGCTCAAACTCTGTTCGTTCTTTTGGTTGCTGCAATCTCACCCTTCTTGCAATCTAAGAATCGGGGGTTTGCGGGAGTCCAGACTGTGATTCGAGTCTTGCTCAAACTCTGTTCGTTCTTTTGGTTGCTGCAATCTCACCCTTCTTGCAATCTAAGAATCGGGGGTTTGCGGGAGTCCAGACTGTGATTCGAGTCTTGCTCAAACTCTGTTCGTTCTTTTGGTTGCTGCAATCTCACCCTTCTTGCAATCTAAGAATCGGGGGTTTGCGGGAGTCCAGACTGTGATTCGAGTCTTGCTCAAACTCTGTTCGTTCTTTTGGTTGCTGCAATCTCACCCTTCTTGCAATCTAAGAATCGGGGGTTTGCGGGAGTCCAGACTGTGATTCGAGTCTTGCTCAAACTCTGTTCGTTCTTTTGGTTGCTGCAATCTCACCCTTCTTGCAATCTAAGAATCGGGGGTTTGCGGGAGTCCAGACTGTGATTCGAGTCTTGCTCAAACTCTGTTCGTTCTTTTGGTTGCTGCAATCTCACCCTTCTTGCAATCTAAGAATCGGGGGTTTGCGGGAGTCCAGACTGTGATTCGAGTCTTGCTCAAACTCTGTTCGTTCTTTTGGTTGCTGCAATCTCACCCTTCTTGCAATCTAAGAATCGGGGGTTTGCGGGAGTCCAGACTGTGATTCGAGTCTTGCTCAAACTCTGTTCGTTCTTTTGGTTGCTGCAATCTCACCCTTCTTGCAATCTAAGAATCGGGGGTTTGCGGGAGTCCAGACTGTGATTCGAGTCTTGCTCAAACTCTGTTCGTTCTTTTGGTTGCTGCAATCTCACCCTTCTTGCAATCTAAGAATCGGGGGTTTGCGGGAGTCCAGACTGTGATTCGAGTCTTGCTCAAACTCTGTTCGTTCTTTTGGTTGCTGCAATCTCACCCTTCTTGCAATCTAAGAATCGGGGGTTTGCGGGAGTCCAGACTGTGATTCGAGTCTTGCTCAAACTCTGTTCGTTCTTTTGGTTGCTGCAATCTCACCCTTCTTGCAATCTAAGAATCGGGGGTTTGCGGGAGTCCAGACTGTGATTCGAGTCTTGCTCAAACTCTGTTCGTTCTTTTGGTTGCTGCAATCTCACCCTTCTTGCAATCTAAGAATCGGGGGTTTGCGGGAGTCCAGACTGTGATTCGAGTCTTGCTCAAACTCTGTTCGTTCTTTTGGTTGCTGCAATCTCACCCTTCTTGCAATCTAAGAATCGGGGGTTTGCGGGAGTCCAGACTGTGATTCGAGTCTTGCTCAAACTCTGTTCGTTCTTTTGGTTGCTGCAATCTCACCCTTCTTGCAATCTAAGAATCGGGGGTTTGCGGGAGTCCAGACTGTGATTCGAGTCTTGCTCAAACTCTGTTCGTTCTTTTGGTTGCTGCAATCTCACCCTTCTTGCAATCTAAGAATCGGGGGTTTGCGGGAGTCCAGACTGTGATTCGAGTCTTGCTCAAACTCTGTTCGTTCTTTTGGTTGCTGCAATCTCACCCTTCTTGCAATCTAAGAATCGGGGGTTTGCGGGAGTCCAGACTGTGATTCGAGTCTTGCTCAAACTCTGTTCGTTCTTTTGGTTGCTGCAATCTCACCCTTCTTGCAATCTA
>NC_090755.1:60120522-60148022 GCF_036898095.1 Palaemon carinicauda
ATAAATTTCCCATTGTTAGATAAACACCGAAGCAAGCAGAGGGATGGAGAGAGAAATGAAAAAAAAATACCAAAACAAACATAATTTCAAAGGCAGCTTTCTCAACCAACCGCCCAAAAACAGCCTTTGTTGAGACGAAGGATTCCCCCTCGAATGGGAGAAGGACGTCCCGAACAAGTCTTTCGACACGAGAGAAAAAGGTTAATTACCTCCACTGATAAAAAACATCCTCAGATTAGAGTCGTCACCCCTTTTCGATTACGTTTTCTTTTATGTTTTCATTTCAGCCATGAAGCAATCAGCTTCCTCCTTGTTGTATGACCATTTTTTTCCCTTTATTCTTTATTCTTGTGTTTATCCTCGTTTTGTGATTTATTTCGGTTTTCCCTGTATTACTTAGATTCCCTTATGCATTTGACACGAAGGGAGGGTTATTTTTAGTTATGGGTAAAATCAAAGCTACCTAATTTTTATATTTATTTATTTATTTATTTTTTTTTTTTTTTGGACTGGACAGGATTGTCACTGTTTAAAAAGAATACCTTGACGATATCAAATTAACAGACTGTATCATCCGGTATGTAGTACTAGATATGCAGTTTAAAGGTTTAAAAGACACTCATGAATGGCAGAGGTAAGGGACAGTGACGTTGCCCTATTGACCAGGACAATGCCCTAGATACTGACCATACATACATATGATCAGCGCCTAAGCCCCTCTCCACCCAAGCTAGGACCAAGGAGGTCCAGGCAATGGCTGCTGATGACTCGGCAGGTAGGCAGGCCTATAGGCTCCCCAAAACCGCCCAACTCTTAGCTCACAACGATGGTGAGGTTGCAGCGATCAAAGAAACTAACGAGATTGAGCTGGACTCTTAACCCCATTCTGGAATTCACCAGTCAAGGACGTTACCACATCAGCCACCACAACCCTATATGCCCTCTCTATCATAAGAGACGATGTTACATACACAGTATTCTAGAAGTTTTGTTCCAGCTGCGACCACGTTGTGGAGTGGCCTTCCTGGGCTGATGAATATCAAACTTTATGTGAATGCTTTTCTATTGAACAGATTGACACAAGTTTGGTTTTATAGTTCATATATGACTGATCTATTATAACGTTGTTACTAACCTTATTTTTTTTATTCTTTATATATAATTTATTTATTTGTTCATTGTTTCCTTTCATCACTGGACTGCTTTTCATGTTGGAGCCCTTGGGCTTGTAGCATTCTGATTTTGCAACTAGTGTTGCAGGTTGGCTAATAATAATGATAATAATATTATTATTATTTATTATTATTAATTATTATTAATTATTATTAATTATTATTATTAATTATTATTAATTATTATTATTAATTATTAATTATTATTATTAATTATTAATATTATTATTGTTATTATTAATTATTATTATTATTATTATTATTATTATTATTATTATTATTATTGTAACTCGTACACTAATACATTTTTCCTATTTTGTTATCTATCATCTCAAATAACCTTTTCATGTTTCACGTAACTGACTACTTAATTTAATTTATTAATTTCCTCCAGATAAAGCATTTAAACCCCCCCCCCCCCCACATGTTTAGTATAGACTCCATTTCCTTCCCCCGAAAGACCCTTCGATAATCGTATGCATTTCCAAAAGCAATCCTCCGACGAAATTTCACTTGGTTATAGCTTCATTCCCTTGGAGGCATTCAAGCTGTTTAAGTCAGTACAAATTTGAGGGGGGTTTTCAATCTTCCACGGCCCTTATCTTATGCATGTGAAATGCGCTTCCATCCTGTATCACTCTTCAGATTTCCTCTACCTTCTTAATAACCAGCCTTTCCGAAAACAGTGTGTGTGCTTTTGGATCTTTTCTTCACTCTTGTTATCCCTATCATAGATTTATATGCTTTGGATCTTTTCTTTACTCTGGATTTATATGCTTTGGATCTTTTCTTCACTCTGGATTTATATGCTTTGGATCTTTTCTTCACTCTGGATTTATATGCTTTGGATCTTTTCTTCACTCTTGTTAACCCTATCATTGGATTTATATGCTTTGGATCTTTTCTTCACTCTTGTTATCCCTATCATGGATTTATATGCTTTGGATCTTTTCTTCACTCTGGATTTATATGCTTTGGATCTTTTCTTCACTCTGGATTTATATGCTTTGGATCTTTTCTTCACTCTTTGTTTTCCTCATCATGGATTTATATGCTTTGGATCTTTTCTTCACTCTTGTTATCCCTATCATGGATTTAAATGCTTTGGATCTTTTTTTCACTCTTGTTATACCTATCACTGGATTTATATGCTTTGGATCTTTTCTTCACTCTTGTTATCCCTCTCATTGGATTTACAAGCTTTGGATCTTTTCTTCACTCTTGTCATCCTTATCATTGGATTTACATGCTTTGGGTCTTTTCTTCACTCTTGTTATCCCTATCATTGGATTTATATGCTTTGGATCTTTTCTTCACTTTTGTTATCCCTATCATTGGATTTATATGCTTTGGGTCTTTTCTTCACTCTTGTTATACCTATCATGGATTTATATGCTTTGAGTCTTTTCTTCACTCTTTTTATCCCTATCATGGATTTATATGCTTTGGATCTTTTCTTCACTCTTGTTATCCCTATCATGGATTTATATGCTTTGGATCTTTTCTTTAGTCGTGTTATCCCTGTCATAGGTTTTATATGCTTTGGATCTTTTCTTCACTCTGGATTTATATGCTTTGGATCTTTACTTCACTCTTGTTATCCATATCATTGGATTTATATGCTTTGGGTCTTTTCTTCACTCCTGTTATCCCTATCATGGATTTATATGCTTTGGATCTTTTCTTCACTCTTGTTTTACCTATCATGGATTTATATGCTTTGGATCTTTTCTTCACTCTTGTTAATCCCTATCATTGGATTTATATGCTTTGGATCTTTTCTTCACTCTTGTTATACCTATCATGAATTTACATGCTTTGGATCTTTTCTTCACTCTTGTTATCCCTATCATTGGATTTATATGCTTTGGCTCTTTCCTTCACTCTTGTTATACCTATCATGAATTTACATGCTTTGGATCTTTTCTTCACTCTTGTTATTCATATCACAGCTTTCACTCGCGGACTTTCATTCTTGATGCCTTTCATAATTTTCTACCTTTTATGTTCATTACAAATGACTTTCACAACTTTCACCCCTGAACGTTCATTTTGCATGCGTTTCACAACTAGTTTATCATTACCTAACTTCCACATCTTTCACTCAAGGTTGACTTTCATTCCATCTATCTTCCACCACTTTCGTTGCTTTTCTTCCAGTTTTACTACTTCCCATCATCTGCAATTTTCAATACATCTGAACTCTCTCCTTCTGCTTTCCACAACTTTCAATGAATATTTCTACTGTTGTAGTATTCTCTGTCTTCCACAAATTTCACTACAGAACTTTCACTTCCCCCATTATTCATAACGTTCTTTCCTTTAGAGTCCATAACTTTTACCCTTCCATTTTTCGCTTCTCAGAACAGTCAATTATATCATCGACAACTTCATGTCCCTGCATCTTTGTCAACTTTCATTCTTTTGACCCTCTACATATATTACTTCATCTACCTTTATCAACTCTATTTCCTTTCTTTCTATACATAATATTCTTCTCCTGTACTTCTCTTTCTCCCTTTTTCCTTAATCTTTCCCATCCCGAGTACATACCTTTGAGCTATAAACTTTCTTTCCCAATTTTCCCCACTTCCCTATCCTTATCCTTATTAACATCTACTCGTTCCACAAAAGAAAACATTCACGCCTTCTTTCTCCAATTTCTTGTACTCTTTTGTCCCTCCACTTTCCTCCATTTTCACTCGCTTCTACTTTGTCAATATTCCCACCATTTCACAAATATCTAAATATCTTTTCAATATCCGCAACTTTCAATACTTCCTCTGTTTCTTTATTAATTATCCAAAGGTATCATGACGCGCAGTGTGAAAATATTTCCGTGTTATCGGAATATAACCTCCAGATGTTTTCATATTTGGTTTAATTTCTTGATTCTTTCTTTATTAAGATTAACAGTTAAATAGATATTTTTTATATTTGATTTAATTTCTTGATTTTCACATTTTTACGATTCACAGTTAAACAGATGTTTTTTATATTTGATTTAATTTCCTGATTTTTTCTTTTTACGATTCACAGTTACACAGATGTTTCATATTTGATTTAATTTCTTAATTCTTATTTTTTTACGATTTACAGTTAAACAGATGTTTTCATATTTGATTTAGTTTCTTGATTCTTTCTTTTTACGATTCACAGTTAAACAGATGTTTTCCTATTTGATTTAATTTCTTAATTTTTATTTTTTTTACAATTCACAGTCAAACAGATGTTTTCATATTTGATTTAATTTCTTAATTATTATTTTTCTACGATTCACAATTAAACAGATGTTTTCATATTTAATTGAATTTCTTTATTCTTTCTTTTTACGATTCACAGTTAAATTTCTTGATTTCGGACGCAGCATCAAAGGTGAATCTTACTTTCGGTCAATTATATTTTGTTTTGTCTAAGGTAAAATGTTTACTTGGCTTGATTACTCCAATTATTTTTACCTTATTTGTCTCGTCAACAAAGATGGAACGAAATGAAGAGATGAAGAAGAGAATCGAAGGAAGAACAGATTATCAAAGGAACTGCTAATGCAAATCTCCCTTATCCTCATCGTTTGTTTTTCTTGACTCCTTGTTTGATGGGGATTGAATTCCTAATATATTTATATATATATATATATATATATATATATATATATATATATATATATATATGTAGGCTATATATATACATATATATATATATATATATATATATATATATATATATATATATATATATATATATATAGATATATATATATATGTGTGTGTATATATATGTATATAAATATATGTGTATATATATGTATATATATATATATATATATATATATATATATATATATATATATATATATATATATATATATATATATATATATATAAAATTGTATATATATATGTGTATATATGTGTGTGAATATATATGTATATATATGTATGTAAGTATATCTATAAATATATACATATATATATATGTATATATATATATATATATATATATATATATATATATATATATATATTTCTATATCAATTAAAGCTTTATTTCAAAATCTATTCATTAGTTCATTGTCATTTTCACTTTAATGAATGGATAAAAAGCCATTAAACATTGTTTTATCTTACAAAGGGAAACGCTCACAGGCTGACATGATTATGAAAATCTAATTGAAATGCATTTCGGGACATTAATTTTATTAAATAATCCAATCAAATCCATCTATCTTTACTACCATATGTGAGTTTGATTTTATCGTTTATTAATAGCTTGACGAATTTGGGATATGAAAAAGAGACAATGAAAGTTTTATGTGTAATCTAAATGTTTACTTAAATAACAAAACTAATTAATATCTATCCCTTGTTGACATCGAATGTTGACTCATTTTGTGGAATATTTGATTCATGATAAAACGAAAGATTTATTCGCAACAATTTTGTCAGTATTCTTCGGTCGTATATTTATTTAATTATTTATTTATTTATTCATTTATTGCAAAATTTCCGTTTATTTGTATCTCAAATGTAGATATTGAAGAGGAACGTCTGGCGTGGTCGGACATGAAGGCGTTGCAAAGAGGCTGTCTTGTAGCAGATCAGAGAAGCAAAGTCGTTTCTATTGTTTTTGCTTTCACATCTATGCTACGTGAGGTGCCATGTCGAGTTTACCTTTTACATGTGAGGTGCCATTTCGTGGTTACTTTTTCACGTGAGTTGCCATTTCTTGTTTAATTTTTCATATGAGGTGCCATTTCGTGGTTACTTTTTCACGTAAGGTGCCATTTCTTGGTTACTTTTTCATATGAGGTGCCATTTCGTGGTTACATTTTCACGTGAGTTGCCATTTCTTGTTTAATTTTTCATATGAGGTGCCATTTCGTGGTTACTTTTGCCGTAAGGTGCCATTTCATGGTTACTTTTTTTCATATGAGGTGCCATTACGTGGTTACTTTTTCACGTAAGGTGCCATTTCATGGTTACTTTTTTTCATATGAGGTGCCATTACGTGGTTACTTTTTCACGTAAGGTGCCATTTCATGGTACTTTTTTTCATATGAGGTGCCATTTCGCGGTTACTTTTTCACGTAAGGTGCCATTTCATGGTTACTTTTTTTCATATGAGGTGCCATTACGTGGTTACTTTTTCACGTAAGGTGCCATTTCATGGTACTTTTTTTCAAATGAGGTGCCATTTCGCGGTTACTTTTTCACGTAAGGTGCCATTTCATGGTTACTTTTTTTCATATGAGGTGCCATTACGTGGTTACTTTTTCACGTAAGGTGCCATTTCATGGTACTTTTTTTCAAATGAGGTGCCATTTCGCGGTTACTTTTTCACGTAAGGTGCCATTTCATGGTTACTTTTTTTCATATGAGGTGGCACTTCGTGGTTACTTTTTCACGTAAGGTGCCATTTCATGGTTACTTTTTTCATATGAGGTGGCACTTCGTGGTTACTTTTTCACGTAAGGTGCCATTTCATGGTTACTTTTTTCATATTAGGCGCCATTTCGTGGTTACTTTTCCACGTGAGGTGCCATTTTGTGTTTACTTTTTTTCTACCTCTGGTTTAAAGGCCACTCATGAATGGCAGAGGCAAAGGGCATTGACAGTGTTCCAGCTAACAGGACAATGCCCTAGATACTGACCATATATACATATGATCAGTGCTCAAGACCCCTCCCCACCTAAGCTAGGACCAGGTAGGGCCAGGCAATGGCTGCCGATGACTAAGAAGGTAGACCTATAGCCTCCCCCAAAACCATATACTTCGCTCACAAGGATGGTGAGGTTGCAGACACCATAAAAAACTATCGAGCTTGAGTGGAACTCGAACCCTAGTCTGGGACTCGAACCGTAGTCTGGGACTCGAACCCTAGTCTGGCAGATCACGAGGCAGGGACGTTGGATTGAAGTTACGCATTCAACTTCAGCGGTTTTTGTTAATATTTCAAAATTATACGATAGATTTTGACTAAATTCTGTGCAATGGTAGGCTGTGAGTCATGGTAGAATTGGTTAAAATTTCAGATTGACCTGAAACCGGACCAGGTAGAATTATTTTATTTTCGATGCTCAAAATAATAACTAGATTTAACCTAAGCATTCTTAAGTAGCCTGAACCCTAATGATTGTGGGTCAAGTCTGGTGTAAATTCGAACGAAGAATATTAAAATGTTTTTCAACCTCGGAAGCTTTATAAATTTCTCAATGGAGTAAAATGTTTTTGTGTGCGTCTTCTGGTTCATTTTTTATTTATTTTGGAGCTTTATAAGCAAGTATTGGACTCTCTCTCTCTCTCTCTCTCTCTCTCTCTCTCTCTCTCTCTCTCTCTCTCTCTCTCTCTCTCTCTCTCTCTCACTGATTGTTGTTGATATTCAGCAGTTTCAAAATAATTCGTTAGTAATCCCAATACAGTGAATATTCGGACCAATTTCTTTTATATTTTTCTTTTTTAACGACTGTTATTATTCATATCATTATCATTATTATTACCATCATAATCAATGTTTTTATTATTATTGTTGTTGTCCTGTTTTAACGGTTATTATTTTCCTCTTCTTAGAACAGGATTCGAACCTATGCTTTTAAATCTACACAGAATTATGGTCGACTTGTATCTTAGGACTTTAACCAGATGGATAAGCCGACTGTCTAGCCCTATATAGTATAAGTATGGTATCTATGTATACATACATAAAGAAATATGCATATACATATTTAATGGTGTGTGTCTGTATGTGTATTTACATGTACCGTATTCTTATGCATTCGTATCTTTGTGATGGTTTCATCACATATGTTAATTAGATTTGCCAAATAATATTCTCCCATATTATTTTTATTATTATTATTATTATTATTATTATTATTATTATTAGCTGTGCCAAGGAGGTTGTCTCCCACTTGGCTTATGTATCTATTTGTCTGTGTGTCTGTCCATGAACAGGATTACGTCAAATTGCTCCACGAATTTTGACGAAATTTTCCCCACAGATAGATCTCAGGCCATGGATGACTCCGTTAAGTTTTGAAGCTTATCCGGATCCGGTTTCTAGATCCGGATAAGCATTTTTCTCAATTTTAAAGATTACACCAATACAAATGGACCGATTTTAACGAAATTTCCACCACAGATAGATCTTAGGCCATGGATGACTCCGTTACCTTTGGTAGATGATCCGGATCCTTATACTAGGATTATCTATTTGTCTGTGTGCCTGTGAAGAAGATTACAAAACTACTCAAGGATTTTGACTAAATTTTCACCACATAGATCTTAGGCCTTGGATAACTCCGTTACCTTTGGTAGATGATCCAGATCCGGATACTAGGATTTATTTATTTGTGTGTGTGCCTGTGAAGAGGATTACAAAACTACTCGAAGGATTTTGACTAAATTTTCACCACATAGATCTTAGGCCACGGATGACTCCGTTACCTTATTATTATTACTATTATTATTATTAATATTATTATTATTATTATTATTATTATTATTATTACCTAAGCATTAACCCTAGTTGGAAAAACGGGATGCTATAAGCCCAAGGGCTCCAACAGGGAAGAATAGTCAAGGGAGGAAAGAAATAAGAAAATAAAGAAACTACTAGAGAAGTAATGAATAGTTTATGTAAAATATTTGAAGGACAGTAACAACAATGAAATAGGTCTTCCATATATACACTAATAAGAGAGACTTATGTCAACATTAAGTTAGTCTAGACAGAAAACCAAAATAAAACGGCTACATCTACAATTCACAGATCACTAACCCAAACATCGTATCAAAATGACCCAAAACTGCCATACCACTAATAAACAAACAACATCGCAAACAGCTATATAGTCAAAAGACCAACAAAATCATATCAGAAATTCCTATCCAGCCAACGTGTGTTATTGACAAAACGTTTCCGACGAAATGAACTGTGGTAGACTCGTGAAACGTATTGCTCCATCTGTGGATAGGCCACCACGCTTTGGGAGGCTGTAAGTGACGTCGTTCGCTTTATGTATGGTTCTGTTTTGTTACAGCATCCTGAGAGAATTTAATAAAAATAATATCTGCGGTACTATTCGTTAGGGTTAACAAATGTCTCGGGATGGTTGCCTTTCTGGTGGATAGATGGCGTCATGTTATCTTGAGATATTTTACTTTTTAATGAAGGAAAATAAACTGATCTCAAATTGCAATTAACAGAGAGAGAGAGAGAGAGAGAGAGAGAGAGAGAGAGAGAGAGAGAGAGAGAGAGAGAGAGAGAGAGCATTGATCTAGATCTCTTATATATAGACTATAATAAGAAACTTATATCAGCCTTAGGTTAGTCTAGACAGTAAACCAAATCAAATAGCAATATATCACAAAACTGCTACATATACAAATCCCAGATCACTAACCCAAACATCGTTTCAAAATGACCCAAAACCGCCATACCACTAATAAACCAGCATGCATTAACGAACATAAACAACATCGCAAACCATCTAAAAACCGCCATATAGTCAACAGACCAACAAAATCATATCAGAAATTCCTATCCAGGCAACGTGTGTTATTGACAAACGTTTCCGTCGAAATGAACTGTGGTAGACTCGGGGAAACGTATTGCTCCATCTGTGGATAGGCCACCCCGCTTTGGGAGGCTGTAAGTGACGTCGTTCGCTTCATGTATGGTTGTGTTTTGTTACAGCGTCCGAAGAGATTTGAATAACTGATATCAGCTGTTTCTATTCGATAGGGTTGACAAATGTGCCAAGATGGTTGTTTTTCTTGTGGATAGATGGCGTCTTGTTATCTTGATATATTTTAGTGTTTAAGGACCAAAAAGTAATCGAACTCTCAATTTGCATTTAATTTCGTTAAATTTTCGGTTGAGAGAGAGAGAGAGAGAGAGAGAGAGAGAGAGAGAGAGAGAGAGAGAGATAATTGATTAAAAATACTAAAGAATTTACATGAAAAAATGCGTAAATATGGGATCACTGAAGAATATTTTGGCAATGAGAGAGAAAGAGAGAGAGAGAGAGAGAGAGAGAGAGAGAGAGAGAGAGAGAGAGAGAGAGAGAGAGAGAGAGAGAGAGAGAGAGAGACATAATTGATTCAAAAGACTAATAGAATTTACATGAAATATAATTCGTACCTAGAGGATTATTAACAAATCTCTTGAAAATCAGACACTTGAATATTTATCCTTTAAGAGTGATAGAGAACAAAATAAAAGATACATTTGCGTAAAACGGAGTAAAATCTGCCGTAAAAGAAACACGACTTCCAACTTCAGCGGTATCACTCAAAAGCCATCAACGCTCTAAAGCCTTCTCGTAAACGCCCTGAAACTGCCCCGGTCTTCTGCAAATCCTCCTCTGAATGCAGAGCAAAATGCAGGCAAGTGCATTCTTCCGTGTTTGGAGATCATTAAGACCTGGGATTTGGCGCTGTGAGAGGGTCCTTGGCTCTCCGTCGTTCTGTCTGTCTAGACTGCGAGTCTGTCACTTATATTAGAGACTATAGTGTAAGCGACCCGTCAAAAATGACGGCTAAATGTTTAGATAGATATTCACACACAGAGATTCAAACATTCCCATTCCCTCCCCAAGCCTAACTACAGCACGGCAGTTTTAGCAATTGGTGGGGGAATATGATTTTCGAGTGTACCGCTCGGGGTACCCCCTTTCACCAGGGCATGACTACTTCTTATCCATCCTACCCTAGGTGCGTGAAAAGTCCTAGTTGTGTGTGTATATATATATATATATATATATATATATATATATATATATATATATATATATATATATATGTATATATATATTGTGTGTGTGTATTTATATATATCTATGTATATTGTATGTAGATGTATGTATATATATCTATGTATATTTTATGTAAATGTATGTGTATATATATATATATATATATATATATATATATATATATATATATATATATATATATATATATATATATATATATATATCATCAGCTGTTACTAGTCCACTGCAGAACAAAGGCCTCATACTATATATATATATATATATATATATATATATATATATATATATATATATATATATATGAATATATATATGTATATATATGTATATATATATATATATATATATATATATATATATATATATATATACAATATATTCTTACGAAGCTGGTCTTGTGTAAAGAATTTATGTATTTCATATATGCAAACATAGAATTCAAACACCTGCAAAAAGTAGAATTCGGACATGCAAACATAGAATTCGAACATACGCAAAAAATAGTATTCGAATGTAGGCAAAAAATAGTATTCGAACTTATGCAAAAAGTAGAATTTTTAACATGCAAACACAGAATTCGAACATATGCAAAAAGTTGTATTCGAACATCTGCAAAAAGTAGTATTCGAACATATGCAAAAAGTAGAATTCGAACATCTGCAAAAATTAGAATTCGAGCATCTGCAAAAAGTAGAATTCGAACATCTGCAAAAAAGTAGAATTCGAACTAATGCAAACATAGAATTCGAACATATGCAAAAAGTAGAATTCGAACATCTGCAAAAAAGTAGAATTCGAACAAATGCAAACATAGAATTCGAACATATGCAAAAAGTAGAATTCGAACATCTGGAAAAAAGTAGAATTCGAACAAATGCAAACATAGAATTCGAGCATCTGCAAAAAGTAGAATTCGAACATCTGCAAAAAGTAGAATTCGAACATCTGCAAAAAAGTAGAATTCGAACAAATGCAAACATAGAATTCGAACATATGCAAAAAGTAGAATTCGAACATCTGGAAAAAAGTAGAATTCGAACAAATGCAAACATAGAATTCGACCATATGCAAAAAATATAATTCATCGAAAATTATATACTGTAACATTTAGAATAACATGGATAACATTCATCGTAAAATCTAATCCAGGAGCTTTATCCAGTATTCTTATCCAATAATGTGGGCTAATCCAACTCCCTAATGGATTGCCGATAATTTCGTACCAAGCCGTTGCAAATTACCATAATTTTACTATTACAGCAATGAGTTGCCTGAGGCGTCTTGCATGCTATATCACACTGACGATTTTTTTTTCCTTTTTTTTTGCTTTTTTTTCGTATAGCTTAGTGGTACTTTTAAGTGTAAATCGTTTATTATTATTATTATTATTTTATTTTTTTATTATTATTATTATTATTGTTGTTGTTGTTATTTCATTTTATTATTATTATTGATATTACTATTATTGTTATTGTTGTTGTTGTTGTTATTATTACTTTATTATTATTATTATTTTATTATTATTATTATTATTATTATTATTATTATTACGTTCTAAGCGTTGTGATCAAAACTTACTTGCAAACATCATAATGTTCTCGCATCTATATAATTAATAGTGATTTGTGTTACCTAGATGTCCTGTTTTCAATATATCGACATGAAAGAAATTTTTCTATAGTTATTGTGTGTTTTTTCAAATACAGTTATGAAGTTTCCATTACCAATATCATCATGATAGTTAGGTATATGATATTTTTTGTTATAAGTAACCTTTTTGTTATTATTACTGGTGTAATTATGATAATTATTAACATCAGCATTATAATATTTTTTTTTATTTTTATTTTAGTGGATGTTCTTGTTACAGCTTCATTAGTGGTTTTATGAAATGTCCCTGCCACACGTTCTGCCGATTATTATTATTATTATTATTATTATTATTATTCTTATTATTACTAACCAAGCTACAACCCTAGTTGGAAAAGCAAGATGCTATAAGCCCAAGGGCTCCAAGAGGGAAAAATAGCCCAGTGAGGAAAGGAAATAAGGAAATAAATAAATGATGAGAATAATTTAACAATAAATCATTCTAAAAACAGTAACAGCGTCAAAACAGATATGTCCTATACAAACTATTAACAACGTCAAAAACAGATATGTCATATATAAACAATAAAAAGATTCATGTCAGCCTGGTTAACATAAAAATATTTGCTCCAACTGGGGTTCGAGTGACGTTCAAGCTCTATAGTTTCTTGTCAAGCCTGCAACCTCACCATCCTTATGAGCTAAGGATACGGGGTTTGTGGGACCCTATAGATCTAACTGCTTAGACATCAGTAGCCATTGCCTGTCCCTCACTGGTCCTAGCCTGGGTGGAGAGGGGACTTGGGCGCTGATCTTATGGATATATGGTCATTGTCTAATTGTCCTGCTAGATGGGGCATTATCCTTGTCCCTTGCTTCTGACATTCATGAGTGATTTTTAAACCTCCCTGGACCTAACTTGGTTGGAGAGGGGACTTGGCCGCTTATCTTATGGATATATGATCATTGTCTATGGCAGTGGTTCTTAACCTTTTTCATCCCATGACCCCCCGGGACTAATCAGAGTATTATTATGACCCCCTATAATAGATTTGGAAATAATGAACCTTGTCAAAGGGTCAATTAAAAAAAAATACAGGAAGACCATGGTTTACTCCTATACAATTTTATTGGAAACACCACAGAACAAAAACCTTGAAAAATTCCACTTTCCTAGCCTCTACAAATGCCATAAAATTATCAATTCCAAAGAACTATTCAACACCATACAAAACCTAGCACCTACTTCTCATTCACTCAGTGTGATGGTTGAAATTGTTTTGCAGCCATAAGTCTATCAAAGCGAGGACCAGTGTTGGATAGGCAACACCTCATGTCAGCATCGATGACAAGCCTATTGCGTGCCTTCGTTTTCAGTGCAACCATTGCTGAGAATCCAACCTCGCACCGGTAGGTTGATGGGGACTGAATCAACATGGTTAATGCACGCATCGAGAGAATAAGACAGTAGTCCTTCACTTTTGCCCAAAATGTTGGGAGCTCTAGTTCGGCAAAATCGACTTTAAGCTGTGAATCCTCACGAATTTGATAAAATTCTACCTTAGCAGCAACATCAGTATCACTGATGGCACCATCCTTTACTGAAAAGGGTCTATAGATCCACGCATCAGTACAGCGGTCGTTTAGTCCTGGAAAGTAACTTTCGATGGCGTCATTTACTGCCAAAAGATGAGTGGAGATCTCCTCACGGAAACTACATTCAGCATCTGGCATGGAACCCAGGAGAGTCATCATCTCCGTGAAGAAAGTAATGTCACCGTCCTGAACTCTTTCCTAGTAAAGTTGAATCTTAGACTTGAACGCTGCCACTTTGTCCCGAGCTGTGTGCATCATTGTAACGTTTCATTGGATTGATGTATTTAAAGAATTTACTTCCGATAAGAAATCTGCCAAGTAGGCAACCTTTGTTACAAAACAATCCTCCTGCATTATTTCATGAAGATTCTCCTTTGCCGTATGACCACGTTCCAACAGCATTGTTATTTCTTCGCGAAGTTGTAGCACGCGATTTAAAACTTTGCCGCGTGAGAGCCAACGTACCTCTGTATGAAATAGTAGAACAGAAAATTCAGCACCCATGACGTCATTCACGTCACGTATCACGTGACTTAGAGGAGTATCCGATTGAGCTATAATGGGAATTTAACGCTATTTTGGTAACACTGGCTATGGTTAATGTGCAGCAGACCACCCAACTTGTGACCAGTTTTGTACTCATCAAACAAGTAAAAGCACTACTGGCTATTTCAAATACGTGTATAATGTATATGAAAAATAAATTATTCTCCTGAACCCTTTGTGACCCCTTAAAAAATCCCAAACGACCCCCCCGGGGGTCACGACCCCCAGGTTAAGAACCACTGGTCTATGGCATAGTCCTGGTAGCTAGGGCATTGTTCTTGTCCCTTGCCTCTGCCATTTATGAGCGACCTTTAAAACTTTAAACCTCCCTAGTCCTAGCTTGGGTGGACAGGGGACTTAGGCGCTGATCTTTTGGATATAAGGTCATTGTCTAGGGCAATTATTGTCCTGCTAGTTGGGGCAACGTCACTGTCCCTTGCCTTTGCCATTTATGAGGGACCTTTAAAACTTTAAACCTCCCTAGTCCTAGCTTGGGTGGACAGGGGACTTAGGCGCTGATCTTTTGGATATAAGGTCAGTGTCTAGGGCTTTGTCCTGCTAGCTGGGGCAACGTCACTGTCCCTTGCCTTTGCCATTTATGAGGGACCTTTAAAACTTTAAACCTCCCTAGTCCTAGCTTGGGTGGACAGGGGACTTAGGCGCTGATCTTTTGGATATAAGGTCAGTGTCTAGGGCAATTATTGTCCTGCTAGTTGGGGCAACGTCACTGTCCCTTGCCTTTGCCATTTATGAGGGACCTTTAAAACTTTAAACCTCCCTAGTCCTAGCTTGGGTGGACAGGGGACTTAGGCGCTGATCTTTTGGATATAAGGTCAGTGTCTAGGGCAATTATTGTCCTGCTAGCTGGGGCAACGTCACTGTCCCTTGCCTTTGCCATTTATGAGCGACCTTTAAAACTTTAAACCTCCCTAGTCCTAGCTTGGGTGGACAGGGGACTTAGGCGCTGATCTTTTGGATATAAGGTCAGTGTCTAGGGCATTGTCCTGCTAGCTGGGGCAACGTCACTGTGCCTTGCCTCTACCATTTATGAGCGACCTTTAAAACTTTAAACCTCCCTGGTCCTAGCTTGGGTGGACAGGGGACTTAGGCGCTGATCTTTTGGATATAAGGTCAGTGTCTAGGGCAATTATTGTCCTGCTAGTTGGGGCAACGTCACTGTCCCTTGCCTTTGCCATTTATGAGGGACCTTTAAAACTTTAAACCTCCCTAGTCCTAGCTTGGGTGGACAGGGGACTTAGGCGCTGATCTTTTGGATATAAGGTCAGTGTCTAGGGCAATTATTGTCCTGCTAGTTGGGGCAACGTCACTGTGCCTTGCCTCTACCATTTATGAGCGACCTTTAAAACTTTAAACCTCCCTGGTCCTAGCTTGGGTGGACAGGGGACTTAGGCGCTGATCTTTTGGATATAAGGTCAGTGTCTAGGGCATTGACCTGCTAGTTGGGGCAACGTCACTGTCCCTTGTCTCTGCCATTCAAGAGCGACCTTTAAACCTTTATTGTAATGCGTCCCCACCTTTTTCATTATAGGATTTACCTTCCTTTTGGTGTTGTGGTTTTATCTTCTTCTCGTGCAACCGCCTTTCCTTCCATTGGTTTTCTTTCATCATCTTTCATAGGTGCTGGTGTTGTTCTTAAAGAGCAACAAGTCTCTCTCTCCCTCTCTCTCTCTCTCTCTCTCTCTCTCTCTCTCTCTCTCTCTCTCTCTCTCTCTCTCTCTCTCTCTATATATATATATATATATATATATATATATATATATATATATATATATATGTGTGTGTGTATACATTTGAATATGTATGTATGCATTACATATGTATATACATATATATATGTGTGTGTGTGTGTATACATTTGAATATGTATGTATGCATTACATATGTATATACATATATATATATATTTATGTATGTGTGTATATACATATGTATGTATGTATGTATATACATATGTATATATATGTATGTATATACATATGTATATATATGTATGTATATACAAATGTATATATATGTAAATATATACATATGTATATATATGTATATATATACAGTATATATATATATATATATATATATATATATATATATAAATGTGTATATATATAAATGTGTGTATATATATATATATATATATATATATATATATATATATATATATATATATATATATATATATATTCGGTCACACTCAGCTCTCCCCATCCATCAGGTAAGGGGAGAGGAAGTAGTCATACCCTAGTGGGAGGAGGTTGCGTGAGTGCATATCTAAATATTAATCCGTCAGTTTTGACGGGTCTCGTACACTAGTTTATTATATAGTAGTTTTGCTATCCCCAGATAACTTATTGTGGTATTTGGAGCTGTGGTTCTTATTTTGAAATATGAGTTTTTTTTTGTTGTTTTGCTATTCCCATTCGTCCCCCCCCCCCGTTCTGGCTATCCTCTCTAAAACAGTCTTAACATCTTCCTCAATCAATCCTCCATCAATTCTTCTCCATCAGTCCCTCTCGATTAATCCTTCTCCATCAATTCTTCTCCATCAGTCCCTATCTATTAATCCTTCTCCATCAATTCCTCTCCATCAGTCCCTATCTATCAATCCTTCTTCATCAATTCTTCTTCATCAGTCCTCCTTCAATTCTCCATCAATCCCTCTCCATCAATCCTTCTCCATCAGTCCTTCTCCATCAATTCTTCTCCATCAATCCCTCTCCATCAATCGTTCTCCACCAATTCTTCTCCATCAATCCTTTTCCATCAATCCCTCTCCATCAATCCTTCTCCATCAATCCCTCTCCATCAATTCTTCTCCATCAGTCCTTCTCCATCAATTCTTCAACATCAATCCCTCTCCATCAATCCCTCTCCATCAATTTTTCTCCATCAATCCTTCTCCACCAATCCCTCTCCATTAATCCTTCTCCATCAATTCCTCTCCATCAATCCTTCTCCATCAATCCTTCTCCACCAATTCTTCAACATCAATCCCTCTCCATCAATCGTTCTCCATCAATCCCTCTCCATCAATCCTTCTGCATCAATCCTTTTCTATCAATTCTTCTCCATCAGTCCTCCATCAATTCTTCTCCATCAATCCCTGTCTATCAATCCTCTCCATCAATCATTCTCCATCAATTCTTCTCCATCAGTCCTTCTCCATCAATCCCTCTCCACCAATTCTTCTCCATCAATCCCTCTCCATCGATTCTTCTCCACCAATTCTTCTGCATCAATCCCTCTCCATCAATTACTCTCCATCAATCCTTCTCCACCAATTCTTCTCCATCAATCCCTCTCCATCAATCCTTCTTCATCATTTACTCTCCATCAATTCTTCTCCATCAATCCCTCTCCATCAAGTCACTAGGGTGACTTCTATCCGATTATGCCTACCATAAAAGTAGCAAACACAATTTCATCTCCTTAGTGAGAGATCCTCTCCCGTCAGATTTCCGATGTACAACAGTGAGGAAATATTAAATTCCTTGATTTTTTTTTTTTTTTTTTTTTAAAGGAAGCCACTTAATTTTGATTGATTCCATGGGAAATAAGCCTTATTTTCTTATCTCCGACGTCGGAAGTAGGGCTTCATTTCCATCTCCGTCGCTGGAAATTAACTTTATACTGTATCTTTTCTATTAGCGATAATTCTCTCTTCTTTTTTTCTCTTGTTTCCGTAGAAGATAAAAAGTACAAGTTTTTTCTCCTTTTCCTTTTTATCTAACTTCTTTTATTCATATCAATGATCCATGTGTCTGTCTGTGGGCAAGATTTTTTTTTTCTGTGTCTGTCTGTGGACAGGATTTTTTTTCTGTGTCTGTCTGTGGGCAGGATTTTTTTTTCTGTGCCTGTGGGCAGGATTTTTTTTTCTGTGTCCGTCTGTGGGCAGGATTTTTTTTTTCTGTGTCTGTGGGCGGGATTTTGTTTTCTGTGTGTCTGTGGGCAGGATTTTTTTTTCTGTCTGTCTGTGGGCAGGATTTTTTTTTTCTGTGTCTGTGGGCGGGATTTTGTTTTCTGTGTGTCTGTGGGCAGGAATTTTTTTTCTGTCTGTCTGTGGGCAGGATTTTTTTCTGTCTGTCTGTGGGCAGGATTTTTTTTTCTGTCTGTCTGTGGGCAGGATTTTTTTTTCTGTCTGTCTGTGGGCAGGATTTTTATTTTCTGTGTCTGTCTGTGGGCAGGATTTTTTTTCTGTGTCTGTCTGTGGGCAGGATTTTTTTTCTGTGTCTCTCTGTGGGCAGGATTTTTTTTTCTGTGTTTGTCTGTGGGCAGGATTTTTTTTTCTGTGTCTGTCTGTGGGCAGGATTTTTTTTTCTGTGTCTGTCTGTGGGCAGGATTTTTTTTTCTGTGTCTGTCTGTGGGCAGGATTTTTTTTTTCTGTGTGTCTGTGGGCAGGATTTTTTTTTTTCTGTGTCTGTCTGTGGGCAGGATTTTTTTTTTCTGTGTCTGTCTGTGGGCAGGATTTTTTTTTTTCTGTGTCTGTCTGTGGGCAGGATTTTTTTTTTCTGTGTCTGTCTGTGGGCAGGATTTTTTTTCTGTGTCTGTCTGTGGACAGGATTTTTTTTTCTGTGTCTGTCTGTGGGCAGGATTTTTTTTCTGTGTCTGTCTGTGGACAGGATTTTTTTTTCTGTGTCTGTCTGTGGGCAGGATTTTTTTTTTCTGTGTCTGTATGTGGGCAGGATTTTTTTTTCTGTGTCTGTCTGTGGGCAGGATTTTTTTTTTTCTGTGTCTGTCTGTGGGCAGGATTTTTTTTTTCTGTGTCTGTCTGTGGGCAGGATTTTTTTTTCTGTGTCTGTCTGTGGGCAGGATTTTTTTTTTCTGTGTCTGTCTGTGGGCAGGATTTTTTTTTTCTGTGTCTGTCTGTGGGCAGGATTTTTTTTTCTGTGTCTGTCTGTGGGCAGGATTTTTTTTCTGTGTCTGTCTGTGGACAGGATTTTTTTTTTCTGTGTCTGTCTGTGGGCAGGATTTTTTTTCTGTGTCTGTCTGTGGACAGGATTTTTTTTTCTGTGTCTGTCTGTGGGCAGGATTTTTTTTTCTGTGTCTGTCTGTGGGCAGGATTTTTTTTTTCTGTGTCTGTCTGTGGGCAGGATTTTTTTTCTGTGTCTGTCTGTGGACAGGATTTTTTTTTTCTGTGTCTGTCTGTGGGCAGGATTTTTTTTCTGTGTCTGTCTGTGGACAGGATTTTTTTTTCTGTGTCTGTTGTGGGCAGGATTTTTTTTTCTGTGTCTGTCTGTGGACAGGATTTTTTTTTCTGTGTCTGTCTGTGGGCAGGATTTTTTTTTCTGTGTCTGTCTGTGGGCAGGATTTTTTTTTCTGTGTCTGTCTGTGGACAGGATTTTTTTTTTCTGTGTCTGTCTGTGGGCAGGATTTTTTTTTTCTGTGTCTGTCTGTGGGCAGGATTTTTTTTTCTGTGTCTGTCTGTGGGCAGGATTTTTTTTCTGTGTCTGTCTGTGGGCAGGATTTTTTTTCTGTGTCTGTCTGTGGACAGGATTTTTTTTTCTGTGTCTGTCTGTGGGCAGGATTTTTTTTTCTGTGTCTGTCTGTGGACAGGATTTTTTTTTCTGTGTCTGTCTGTGGACAGGATTTTTTTTTTCTGTGTCTGTCTGTGGGCAGGATTACGTCAAAACTACTCGACGGATTTTGTCTGAAGTAAGACTTAGTTTCCATCTCCTTTGCCGAAAATTAACTTTGTAGTGTATCTTTTCTATTAGTGATAATCATGTCTCTTTTTTTCTCTTTTACGTAAAAGATAAAAAGTACAAGTTTTTCTTCTTTTTTTCTCACTTCCTCAAGATTAAACTTACACAGTTTCTCTTGTATAGCTCTTTCATATAGGAACTAGACTTCGCTCCTTTTTCTCATATCAGTGGTCTGTGTGTGTCTGTGGAGAGGATTATTTATCTGTCTGTGGACAGGCTGACGTCAAAACTACTCGACGGATTTTGTAGAAATTTTTCACCACAGATAGATCTTAGGTCATGGTCAGCCCCATTGATTGGTTAATTAGGAGTTACCTGGTTTTCTGACATCTAAGGTCATTGACGCGACCCCATCAAATTTTGATGTTCCGGAACTGGATTTGAATTTTTCGTCATTTTAAAGATACCGTTAAAATGAATTGACGGATTTTGACGAAATTTCCATCACAGCTAGAGATCTTAGGTCATGAACCACTCCATTAACCTTTGGCGGAGGTCAGAAATCTGTTGTACCAACAGATCGTACATAATTAATTTTGTATATATTATGCTTGTATCTTCGCTCTTCCCTCGCACTAAAAAGAACCAGAATAAACATGTCTGCGTTTTTCCTCTGTAACATTGTCTGTTTTTTGAACATGAAATTTCCTGTTGCCTTGAGGTTTTGTATATAAAGGAGAGTGTTCTATAATAAATGACTCAGTTGTTTTCAACCTGCCTTTGAGTCACAACCTTCTCTCGGCCCGTCACACTGTAATTGCCCCTTTTTATTGCTTTTATTTTCTGCTTCCATCAGGCCTGGGCTAGAAAAGGGTATTTGTTCTAAATGTTTTATTCCAGCTGTGGCCACGTTGTGGAATGTTTTTCCTAATCTGGCGGTTGAATCGGTGGAACTTCCTCCGTTCTATCATTTTATTATTATTATTATTATTATTATTATTATTATTACAAGCTAAGCTAGAACCCTAGTTGGAAAATAAGATGCTATAAGCCCTAGGGCTCCAACAGGGAAAATAGCCCAGTGAGGAAAGGAAACAAGGATATAGATAAACTACAAGAGAAATAATAAACAATTATTTTCTGTTGTACAGGTTAACACAAGTCTCATTTTTAGTTTGTATATGAGTGATGTATTTTAACGTTTTTACTGATTTTAAGATATTTTTTATTTATTTCTTCCTATATACTGTATTATTAGCTATTTGGTTTTTTCTTTTTCTCATCAAACTGCTTTCCCTGTTGGAGTCCTTGGGCTTGTAGAATTCTGCTTTTCCAACCAAGGTTGTAGCTGGATAATAATAATAATAATAATAATAATAATAATAATAATAATAATAATAATAAATTTCATTCATCTTCAGAGGAAATAAACTCATAATTGAATATAAATGAAGATAATAAAATTGCTTGTATTTTTTCGTGAAATGCTCCACAATGTTTTTCTGATATATATATATATATATATATATATATATATATATATATATATATACATATATATGTGTGTGTGTGTGTGTTTTATTAATGTGTGTTTGTATGTGAAACAATCTTTTCACTGTTGTTCAAAATTAAAAAAAAAGGAAAAAGGCAAGTCTTTTGAAAGCGATTAAACATGGCCTCCTTCAAAAGAACTCTAGAGCAAAGAATGATTTATTAAAGGTAAGTGTAATTACATAAATATTCGTAAAGAATATGAAGAAAGTTTTCGAAAATATTTTCCGTGAAAGTTTGAATAATGAAGACGAGGGAGGAAAGGTGTTCTAAAACAAATAGTGTAGCGGAGAAGTTTGATGTAGTAATCTGGTATATTGGAAAGAATGCAGATATGGAAGAAATATTATGGCAATCTGGATACGGGTTGTGGTGGTCTATTGGAAACGTCCCCAGCCTAGCGATCGCCGGACTGGGGTTCGAGTCCTGTCCACGCTCGATGATTTCTTGAAGTGTCTGCAACTTCACCATCCATGTAAGAAGGATGGTGGTTGGTTTGGGGGAGCTTACAGGCCTACCTGGTGGATCATCGGCAGCCATTGCCTGGCCAATCTTGGTCCGAGCTTGTGTAGAGAGGGGACTTTGGCGTTGATATGGTCAATCTCTAGGGTATTGTCCTGTTAGGGCTTTGTCACTGTCTCTTGCCTCTTTCATTCATGAGCCGCCCTTAACCCTAAAAGAATATTATTTGGTGGTTGGGGAACTTCTAGTTAATTCTAGTAAATATGAATATGAACGTAAAGAGGGCCTTGGAGTGGGTTTTTAATTCCGTCAGTGTGCCCTTCGTGGTGCACAGCAGGCATTACTTCGGCTCCTAGATGCATTTGATTCATATTTTTTTCTATTTTACCTCCTTGACATCTAACCTCTTCATATTGCATATGCTGGGCAATTCCTCAGGTACACTTTAAAGGTTCGAAGACCACTCGTGAATGGTTGAGGCAAGGGACAGTAACAATGCCCTAGACATTAATTGGTTCCCAAGCCCCATCTCCACACAAGCTCTGAACAAGGAGGGCCAGGTAATGGCTGCTGATGACTAAACAGGTAAACATATAGGCTCCCACAAGCCCTAAATCTTCAGCTCATAGGGATGGTGAGGTTGCAGACACTACAAGAAACTATAGAGCTTAAGCCTGGCTTGAACCCTACAAATACATTCCTGAAAGGAATGTTTATGAGAGACCACTATATACGTCATTTATAGACTATGAAAAGTTTTTGATGCTGCCAAAACTTCAGCAGTAATGAGAACCCTTCTAAGGCAAATGTCAGACTTACAAATCGAAGCCAGGGTCCATGGCAGTTGTAGAGCCCCATAATTCGTAATCGTTTATGCAAATCCGTCATTTTATGTTGTTTCTGGATATTTGAGTAGGCCTACGGAAATTTTGAGTTTCGTTAGTTCGGGGCATCTCTGTCTTACCTGATTTAAAGACCCTAAACGAGTTTTGAAAACTGATTGCATGGAAGTTAACAGTAGTAAAGAGTTTTAAAATATCTGGAGCTGAGAGAGAGAGAGAGAGAGAGAGAGAGAGAGAGAGAGAGAGAGAGAGAGAGAGAGAGAGAGAGAGAGAGAGTAGTGGATTTTGGGAATTTGAATTTCTTTAGTTCTTCGTAGCGTCTATGTTCTACCTGTTATTAAAGCCCTAAACGAGTTATGAAAACTGGTTTCATGGAAGTTAACAGAGTGGTAGAAAGAGAGCTTTTTGAAATGTCTGGAACGGAGAGAGAGAGAGAGAGAGAGAGAGAGAGAGAGAGAGAGAGAGAGAGAGAGAGAGAGAGAGAGAGAGAATTTTAGGTATCCCTAAAAGCTTTTAAAGAAAAATCGTTCGATCCCAGGAAAAGAAAAGACAGAAAGAGTTCTTAATGATGTCCAAAGTACAGGGGAGAGAGAGAGAGAGAGAGAGAGAGAGAGAGAGAGAGAGAGAGAGAGAGAGAGAGGGGTGAAAAGCAGTTGGCCTGATTCAATTAGGTTAATTGACTTGATTAGTTTTCTACTTTTTTCCCTTTTAATAGAAAAATGGCAGTAGTATTTTCTCAATTTTAGTGTTAAGCGCAGATCTGTTGTCTCGGAATGTTAGTATTTCAGCATCTCCCCTATATGATAAAATAGCAATTTTCTGGATATATATATATATATATATATATATATATATATATATATATATATATATATATGTATGTATATATATATATATATATATATATATATATATATATATATATACACACATATATACATATATATATATATATATATATATATATATATATATATATATATATATATATATATATATACAGTATATATATCTTGCCGGCAACGCTGAACGACATTGCCAGACGTATAACTACTTGGTCTCTTCCCTTCCCTTGGGTAGGGGGGGAAAGAGAGTAGTCATATCCTGGTGAGAAGGTGTACCCCAAGAGGTGTGTGTGTGTATATATATATATATATATATATATATATATATATATATATATATATATATATATATATATATTTATATATATATATATATATATATATATATATATATTTATATCATCCACGCATATTGACACAAAGAGCCTCAGTTAGATTTCGCCAATACTTCTTCATTCATCATCTCCCACCTCACGATTCATGGTCTTTCAGCTCTTCTAGTGCCTTATGGAGCCCACTTGAAAGTTTGGTGAAATAATATATTTTAGGAAGTGCAAAGAGCATGCCCAAACCATCTCCATCTACCCCTCACCGTGTTCTCATCCACATATAGCACTTGAGTAATCTCTCTTATAGTTTCATTTCTAATCCATTTTTGCCATTATAATCTAATGCTTTTCTGAGGGTTTGTTCTCAAATCTACAAAATTTGTTGGATATTGTTTCATAGTCATGCCAAGACTTATATCCATATAGTAACACTGATCTCACTAAAATGATGTATATGAAATTTCAGGCGATTTTATTTCCAAATTTTACTTAACCTAGCCATTGTCTGATTTGCTTTTTTCACTATTTCATTAAACTCCAATTCTAAAGACCCTGTATTAGAAATCATAGTTCCTAAATATTAAAATGATTCTATCTCATTAATCCTTTCTCCTTCCAATGATATTTCATCTTCCATTTCATATTTCGTTTTCATCATCTGTCTTTCTTCTATTTATCTTCAGCCCAACATCATTTGATATTTCATTCATTTTGGTAAGGAAGCTTTGCAATTCCTGTACATTTTGCTAATAAGGACAGCGTCATCAGTATACTCATGGTCCGCTAATTTCCTTTTACCAATCCAGTCCAAGCCCTCCCCAATTGTTCTATGCATTACAAAATCCATGAGGAGGATAAACAACATAGGTAACAACACATTCCCTTGGAGTATTCCACTGTTCACTAGATATTCATTTGATTGGACTCCAGTACATTAACTTTGCACTTGCTATGCTCATGAACTGACTTAATCAAATTTACATATTTAAGAGGAACTCCATAATAACGTAGGACTCCAGAAAATGGCCGGTGCACACTATCAAAGGCTTTTTATGTAGTCCACAAATGCCATCAGGAGTAGATTTCTATATTCAACACATTGCTTTACAATATGTATGAAAATGAAAAATGTTCAGTACAACGTCAACATTTTCTAAATCCCGCTTGTTCATCTCAGCTTTTCATGAATCTTTCTCTCTATTATTATTATTATTATTATTATTATTATTATTATTATTATTATTATTATTACTTGCTAAGCTATAATCCTAGTTGGAAAAGCAGGATGCTATAAGCCCAGGGGCCCCAACAGGGAAAATAGCCCAGTGAGGAAAGGAAAAAAGGAAAAAGTAAAATATTTTAAGAAGAGTAACAACATTAAAATAAATATCTCTTATATAAACTGTATAAACTTTAACAAAACAAGAGGAAGAGAAATTAGATAGGATAGTGTGCCCGAGTGTACCCTCAAGCAAGAGAACTCTAACCAAAGATAGTGGAAGGCCATGGTACAGAGGCTATGGCGCTACCCAAGACTAGAGAACAATGGTTTGATTTTGGAGTGTCCCTCTCCTAGAAGAGCTGCTTACCATCTCTAAAGAGTCTCTTCTACCCTTAGCAAGAGGAAAGGGGCCACTGAACAATTACAGTGCAGTAACCCCTTGGGTGAAGAATTGTTTGGTAATCTCAGTGTTGGCAGGTGTATGAGGACAGAGGAGAATATATAAAGAATAGGCCAGACTATTCGGTTTATGTGTAGGCAAAGATAAAATGAATCGCAACCAGAGAGAAGGATCCAATGTAGTACTGTCTGGCCAGTCAAAGGACCCCATAACTCTCTAGTGGTAGTATGTCAACGGGTGGCTGGTGCCCTGGAGTCTCTTTAGAATGAGCATAATATATATTTACACGACAAATGACGTAAGTATTATGCATATGTAATTATTGCAATCAGTCAGTTCTTGTTTTGCCATTTTCGCCAACACTCCTAGCTCCCATACATCAGGTTTTGACACATTCTACAAAATAATCTTTTTTAAGTATTCTGAGATTCATTTTTTTTTTGGCCAATATCATCTCAGCAGTTATTCCATTGTATCCAGAGGATTGCTATCTCTCGTTAATGATAACTTTGACTTCAAACACATTGAATTCATTCATGGGCACACACACATGAGGCTTTTTATAGTTTATATATGACATATCTGTTTTTGACGTTGTTAATAGTTTATATAGGACATATCTATTTTGACGTTGTTACTGTTTTTAGAATGATTTATTGTTAAATTGTGCCCATCATTTATTTATTTTCTTATTTCCTTTCCTCTCTGGGCTATTTTTCCCTATTAGAGCTCTTGGGCTTATAGCATCTTGCTTTTCCTACTAGGGTTGTAGCTTGGCTAGTAATAATAATAATAATAATAATAATAATAATAATAATTATGTATATATATATATATATATATATATATATATATATATATATATATTATACATATGCACGTTCTGTATAATCCGTTGAAATTACGGTCTGATTCAAAGTTTGCGCAGGAAATGCAGATTTATCCATAAGAAGTATTTTGGGTCAACATATCCTTCGTGATCTGATCGAGTCACGTTTGCTCTGTCTGACATCCGTTTTCGTTTCCTTCTTTATCTCAGCTTACTTTAGATTTGTTTCCTATTTCTGGAACTTTTTTTCGAAATCCAATGATTTTCTGATTTTGTAAAACAGTATGTATATATATATATATATATATATATATATATATATATATATATATATATATATATATATATATATATATATATGGTACCAGTAGATTGGGTTTGTGCATGTATTGTACCACTATATAAGGGTAAGGGAGATGTGCATGAGTGTTGTAATACAAGAGGTATTAGTTTGTTGAGTGTAGTTGGAAAAATGTATGGTAGAGTAATGATTAATAGGATTAAGGATAAAACAGAGAATGCAATCTTAGAAGTACAGGGTGGTTTTAAAAGAGGTAGGGGTTGTATGAATCAGATTTTTACAGTTAGGCAGATATGCGAGAAATATTTAGCAAAAGGTAAGGAGGTGTATGTTGCGTTTATGGATCTGGAGAAAGCGTATGATAGAGTTGATAGGGAAG
>NC_090755.1:60165522-60180522 GCF_036898095.1 Palaemon carinicauda
CCCCGAAAAGTACACTCGGAAACGAAAATTCGCCCACAAATTTCCCAATCTGCCGTGTTGTAGTTAGTAAATGATGGTAAGGGTTGAATCTGTGTGTGCATATCTATCTAATCATCCAGCTGTCATTTTTTGACGGGCCATGTACACTAGTATAAAGATGTCTGTTGTTAAAATCGTTAAAATAATGTTTCATTAAAAGATTGACTTTAAATGAACCATTTTCCACTCAATTTTTTTCCTGCAAACTAATGAGATCGACATAAAAATGATACCACCGAATGAAATCGTTATCGCAAGTGTCATTAATTTATTAGGAAAACAGGTCAACACCTAAATGTTGCTTTCTGATATCTTCCATTGCATCATATATCATGTTCGGATGACCTTCAAGGCGGCAGTGTTACACTTCCTGGGACCTTTTCAAACGGCCAGATAACATCTCCGACACACGTCCGAGGACTCCGTTTGGTAGGGGGCTGATCTAGGGGAGCATGGGATGGAGTTGGGGGCTTGGGCCTGGGCCTCTAAGGGGGTGGGGATAGACTTGTCGTCGTAGGGATGCGTTGCAACATGTTGGGACGTTTAAAATCAACCTCGATAACATCTTATTACGCGTCGGTTGGCGTCTGGCAAACTTCGGAACCAAATTACCGATGCTGGAACAAGTTTCTGTTGCCCTTTTGTTGGGACAATGTGACTCTTTGTGGAAGGTGGGTCCCTCTTCATCTTTTCTTCCTTTCTTCGGTTTTCTTTTCTCTTCTCATCGTGCTAAACAGCAGCAGCAACAGCATGAACAACAACAACAAATGCAGCCGTTTCTAGTCCAGTGCAGGACAAAGGCCTTTGAAATGTCAATTCATGTCTAGGGTTTGACTAGTTTTCATCACGCTGGCCACTGGAGATTGGTGGTGGTAGGAGATTTTCGTCTGACCGTTCACGCCAAACCAACCTAGTATGGATGGCCCTGACAGCTTCGCTGATCAGGGCAATGCGCAAACCACAACAACAATAACAACAACAACAGATGCAGCCGTTACTAGTCCACTGCAGGACAAAGGCCTTTGAAATGTCAATTCATGTCTTTGATTTGACCAGTTTTCATCACCACGCTAGCCACTGGAGATTGGTGGTGGTAGGAGATTTTCGTCTGACCGTTCACACCAAACCAACCTAGTATCGATGGCCCTGCCAGCTTTGCTGATCAGAGCAATGCGCAAACCACAACAACAACAACAACAACAACAACAGATGCAGCCGTTACTAGTCCACTGCAGGACAAAGGCCTTTGAAATGTCAATTCATGTCTTTGGTTTAACCAGTTTTCATCACCACGCTGGCCAGCGCAGACTGGTGATGGTAAGAGATTTTCGTCTGCCCGCTCACAGCAAATCAACCTAGTATGGGTGGCCCTGACATCTTTGCTGATCAGGGCAATGCGCAAACCACCACCACCACAACAACAACAATAAATGCAGCCGTTTCTAGTCCACTGCAGGACAAAGGCCTTTTAAATGTCAATTCATGTCTTTGGTTTGACCAGTTTTCATCACTACGCTGGCCAGCGCAGATTGGTGATGGTAGGAGATTTTCGTCTGCCCGCTCACAGCAAACCAACCTAGTATAGGTGGCCCTGACAGCTTTGCTGATCAGGGCAATGCGCAAACCACAACAGCAACAACAACAATAACAAATGCAGCCGTTTTTAGTCCACTGCAGGACAAAGGCCTTTGAAATGTCAATTCATGTCTGGTTTGACCAGTTTTCATCACCACGCTGGCCAGCGCAGATTGGTGATGGTAGGAGATTTTCGTCTGCCCGCTCACAGCAAACCAACCTAGTATGGGTGGCTCTGACAGCTTTGCTGACCATGACGATGCACAAACCCATTCACCATGTTAAGGTATCCCGGTTGTGACAAAAAATAACTTTAATTTAGAAATCAACGGGGATTCACAAGTACCTTCGATATTAATTTAATTATATATCAATCAATAAAGAACGCAATTTTGGAATTTCTCGTAGGTGCAGGTGCCACGAAGATTTTTTTTCTTATTAAAGGAAACTTTCCTTTTTTGAAGAGAACAAAGACACTGATTGAGCCTGGTCTCTTGAAGGTGTAGGGCTTCATTGTGGATGACAGGCCTTCAATAATGTAAATTGATATATGCTATTTGCATGGGGTCTCTCTCTCTCTCTCTCTCTCTCTCTCTCTCTCTCTCTCTCTCTCTCTCTCTCGATCATTGTTTCTGTATTAAATCCATGTATCTTTTTTCTTATTGGCAGTCGTGGACTATTATTGGATCTCTCTCTCTCTCTCTCTCTCTCTCTCTCTCTCTCTCTCTCTCTCTCTCTCTCTCTCTCTTGATCATTGTTTCTGTATTAAATCCATGTATCTTTTTTCTTATTGGCAGTCGTGGACTATTATTGGACTCTCTCTCTCTCTCTCTCTCTCACTCTCTCTCTCTCTCTCTCTCTCTCTCTCTCTGTATTTTGATTATTGTTTTTGTATTAAATCCATATATCTGGGTTTTCTTATTTGCATTCGCGGACTATTACTGCATTTCTCTCTCTCTCTCTCTCTCTCTCTCTCTCTCTCTCTCTCTCTCTCTCTCTCTCTCTCTCTCTGTATTTTGATTATTGTTTTTGTATTAAATCCATATATCTGGGTTTTCTTATTTGCATCCGCGGACTATTATTGGATCTCTCTCTCTCTCTCTCTCTCTCTCTCTCTCTCTCTCTCTCTCTCTCTCTCTCTCTCTCTCTCTCTCTCTCTCTGTATTTTGGTTATTGTTTTTGTATTAAATCCATATATCTGGGTTTTCTTATTTGCATTCGCGGACTATTATTGCATTTCTCTCTCTCTCTCTCTCTCTCTCTCTCTCTCTCTCTCTCTCTCTCTCTCTCTCTCTCTCTCTCTCTCTCTCACGTATATTGAGTAGTTGTTAAATCATCAATAATTTCTCATTTCATTATGAAAACATTTCTTCCATATCTACACGTTCGTATGGTCCTCTGTCAGCTGTCATTGTAGAAGAAGGGAGATGATGATGTCTTTGCTGTAGGGTAAATGTATTCTTGTCCTTATTCAATAAGTTGATGGCATACATTGGGCGCACTGTAGTGGCTTGGGTTTGTGTCCTGTTGATGACCGACTTGTTGTGGCCCACTTGGTAACGTCCCTGACTGGTGAACGCCAGACTTGGGCTCGAGTCCCGCTCAAACTCGTTAGTTTCTTTGGTCGTTGCAACCTCACCATCCTTGTGAGCTAATGATGGGGGTTTTCACGGAGCCTATAGGTCTATCTGCTGAGTCATCAGCAGCCTTTGCCTGGCTCTCCTTGGTCCTAGCTTGGGTGGAGAGGGGGCTTGGGCGCTGATCCTATGTATCTATGGTCAGTCTCTAGAGCATTGTCCCTTGCCTCTGGCATTCATGGGTGACCTTTAAACCTTTAAACAGTCTTCTATTCTCATGTGTTCTATATTCACTGGTGTACAATTCTGCCTCTTGGCTAGTACGGTGGTAGCGTGTTTGCCTAGCATTCGCATAATGGCAGATCGATCCCTGACCGAGACTGTGAGTTTAAACTTGGAAGGCCACTGCTATGGTTGGGCACCACAGTGGGGTGTTGGGCTGGCCCGGATGACGTTCTGGTGAGCATCTAATCTGATGAAACTGAAACCGGACACCTTTAACCTTTTAACCTAAAGGTCACTCATGAATGTCAGAGGTAAGGGACAGTGACAACTCCTAAAGACAGGACACTGCCTTAGAGACTGGCCATATATGTACCAGATCAGTGGCCAAGCCCCCCTCTCCCCCCAAGTAATAACCAGTAAGGGCCAGGCATTGGCTGTTGATGACTCATCCTTAGCGCACAAGGATAGTGATGTTGCAGACACTAATAGAAACTATCGAGTTTTAGCGGGACTCGATCTCCAGTTCAGCAGATCGCCAGTCAGGAACTTTTCCGATAGGCTACAACGATGTTGTATTTAAATTTTTGCGACGGAATACACCTATTTTTATCAACTTTTTATGGATTTTTATGTTCGAGCTTCGTGCTAATGAGTGTTTTTATGATTGGCCGTTTTCTTATGATGGTGTGAATTTTCGTGGTTGATTATTATATAGATGCGAATTGTTGTTTTTAATCTCCGTACTTATTTTGCATTTATGGTATATTATTGTACCAACTAACCTCTGCACTGAAGGAATCATAAACCTAGAACATAAAGGGATTGTTCTTCTCATCGTTCCTGACGAGGGACTCAGCAGAGTCCTCCCTCATCTTCCACCATACACGAAGCTTCAAATGCTGACTTTTTTTTTTATATGTACTTTAGGCTCTATTTTCCGGATTGCTTAGTTAAATGGTCACTGATCTTTCTTCTGGGGTAGTAGTGGTGTTTAAAAAAAAATTACTAGCGCCCAACACTGTTATCTGATTTTCTCGCGCTAGCTGCTAGTTCTTAGTAGTACAGTAGTCCAGCTTTTATTGAGGATGTATGCCGATGATTTATCTTACCAGGAGACTCAAATGTTATTATTGAAATCATTATTATTATTAAAAATTATAATTAGAATAAAATGAAGAGTGCTGGTTCTTGTCCACTCAATGGGAATATGGGATTCAGTTAAGTCAAGTTTCTGACCTTCGAAGTTTCTGTTGTGACTCTTATCACTTTCCTTAAAAATTTATTCAAATGATAAAACTTTGAGGTCATTCACTGTTGTCCTGTCTGGCTAGTAGAGTGGTAACGTGTTTGCCTCGCATTCGCATGGCAGGAGGTCGATCCCAGCCCGGGACCGTGAGTTTAAGCTGTTTACTTGGGAGGCCAGTGTTGTGTGGTTAGGCACCACAGTAGGGAGTTAGGCTTGCCCGGTTGACGTTCTGGTGAGCATCTATTCGGATGAAACTGTGAAATAAAATCAGACACCTTTAACCTTTAGATAAAAAACAGAAGGTAAATGCAGCCGTTTCTAATCCACTGCAGGACAAAGGCCTCAGACATGCCAAGTCACGTCTGGGGTTTGGTCAGTTTTCATCACTATGCTGGCCATTGCGGATTGATGATGATGGGAGATTTACGTCTGAGCGCTCACAGCAAGCCAACCTAAAGTCAATTTCTTTTAATGAGGCGCATTTGCACCGGCTCGCAGCGGTGCCCTTTTAGCTCGTAAAAGTTTCCCGATCGTTGATTGGTTAGAATTATCTTGTCCAACCAATCAGCGATCAGGAATCTTTTCCGAGCTAAAAGGGCATCTCTGCGAGTCGGTGCAAATCTGCCTCGCTAAAAGAAATTGACTATAATATGAATGGCCTTAATTACAGCTTTGCTGATCATAGCGATACGGAAACCCTTTTACCACGTTAAGGAATTCCCACTCCATATCACACCTACAAAATTAATTATCTTTTTCAATAAATTTAAAGCGGGATGTCATTATACAGTAAATGAAAAACAGTACCTTAATTAATTTGGAAAGATTCTTGAAATGCCATGTTGTTCATGAATGAGAACTTAATTGTACGGAATTAATTGCACCTCTCTTAATTACTTTATCACGGCCGTTGACAATAATAAAATGATCATTAAGTTATAATAATATTTTGACATTATTAAAATTGCCTTTAATGAGCCAGTGGGAGGGATGTTGTATTTATTAAAACTGCAATTTTAATTTTTTTTATTACTATTATTATTCATTATACTAGTTTACGAGACCCGTCAAAAAGGGCGGCTAAATGTTTAGGTGGATATGCGTTCGCGCGCGCGCGCGCGTACACACTAGTTTGAGTAATTTGTTGCATATTGTTCTTTTCCGAGTAGCTGCCGTTCAGCGTGACATTAAAGATTGTATATATATATATATATATATATGTATATACAGTACTGCATATATATGTATATATATATGAATATATATATACTGTCTATATATATATATATATATATATATATATGTATATACAGTACTGCATATATATGTATATATATATGAATATATATATACTGTCTATATATATATATATATATACTGTATATATATGTATATATAAATATATAATATATATGTATATATATATAAATATATATATATATATATATATATATATAGAGAGAGAGAGAGAGAGAGAGAGAGAGAGAGAGAGACTTGCTCTTTATTATATAGAAGAGATTGATTTAAATATTCGTGTATTTTTATTTAACTAATTTCATTATTCATCAGATTGTTTTCACGAGGTTCCAGTTAAAGTGCTTTCATGCATAAATAAAAAGATTTTTAATAATGCATTTGCATTTTTATGTATACAGTACTCTTGTTGTTTTATGTTTACTTTTTAATACCTGTAAACCTATTCTGTGATTAATACATTTATTATTCATCTCTAGATCCGTTTATGTATATTTTATTATACATTTACCTATGGTTTGTTGTATCTGAAAATACTTTGATTTTTCTATCCATTAATTATGATGATGATGATTATTATTATTATTATTATTATTATTATTATTATTATTATTATTATTATTATTATTCAAGCTGAAACCCTATCTGTAAGAGCAGTATGCTACAAGACCAAAGCTTCAGCCTAGTGGGAAAAAAAAACTGAATAAGACATGAAATAAAAGTTTAGAAAACGTATTAAGATCAGTAACAACGTTAAATAGATGATTCATATGTACACTATGAAATGTAACAATTTTGAGTAATTAGATATATCATTGCTTTGCATATATTTAGAATTATTCTGTGATGTCACTCTTTTAAATTTCCATATTTTTGTCACTCTTTTGTCTCGTCACTCTTTTGAATTTCTGTAATTTTTGTCACTCTTTTGTCTTGTCACTTTTGAATTTCTGTAATTTTTGTCACTCTTTTGTCTTGTCACTCTTTTGAATTTCTGTAATATTTGTCACTCTTCTGTTGTGTCACTCCTTTAAATTTCCATATTTTTGTCACTCTTTTGTCTTGTCACTCTTGAATTTCTGTAATTTTTGTCACTCTTCTGTCGTGTCACTCTTTTAAATTTCCATATTTTTGTCACTCTTTTGTCTTGTCACTCTTTTGAATTTCTGTAATTTTTGTCACTCTTCTGTCGTGTCACTCCTTTAAATTTCCATATTTTTGTCACTCTTTTGTCTTGTCACTCTTGAATTTCTGTAATTTTTGTCACTCTTCTGTCGTGTCACTCTTTTAAATTTCCATATTTTTGTCACTATTTTGTCTTGTCACTCTTTTGAATTTCTGTAATTTTTGTCACTCTTTCGTCATGTCACTCTTTTGATTTGTCACTCTTTTTATAATAACCCGTTCAATCTGTTTAACGAAAAACAATTTGCAGTAAGTTTGAACCTTTGAAGGACCTTCGATTCAACTACTAAATTAGGAAAAAATCATCCCGCAGCCTGGTCACAGCTGGAATAAAACTTTTAGAGTACCTCGTATGATTATTATGATGGAGAAACCAAGGCTTAGAATGAACTGCGTACCTATTAATACACATTCAATGGTACGGTTTGGGGGAGATCTGAGTGCAAAGGATGGTCAGAATGATGAAAGGTCTCATTCACTGCAACACAAATAACTAAGTGAACGACCTTGGATAAGATATTTAATATATTGCAAGTATTAGTCCAACAAATCATACATACATACATATACCAAGGCACTTCCCCCAATTTTGGGGGGTAGCCGACATCAACAAATGAAACAAAAACAAAAAAGGGGACCTCTACTCTCTACGTTCCTCCCAGCCTAACAAGGGACTCAACCTAGTTCAGCTGGTACTGCTAGGGTGCCACAGCCCACCCTCCCCCGTTATCCACCACAAATGAAATTTCAGAAGCTGAAGACCAGACAGGAGAACAGTACTCAAGTCAAGGTCGAATGAAAGAATTAGAACATTGCTTCAAGATACATTGATCACCAAAAATCTTTAAGACTTGTCAATTTATCAATAGGTAAATTATCTGTGCAAAGGAAGAATCAACAGACCAAATAATTTTTATTATTATTATTATTATTATTATTATTATTATTATTATTATTATTATTATTATTTGCTAAGCTAAAACCCTAGTTGGAAAAGCAGGATGCTTTAAGCCCAAGGGGCTCCAACAGGGAAAATAGCCCAGCGAGGAAAGGAAAAACGGAAAAATAAAATATTTTAAGA
Organism: Palaemon carinicauda; assembly: GCF_036898095.1. Classification (NCBI taxonomy): domain Eukaryota; kingdom Metazoa; phylum Arthropoda; class Malacostraca; order Decapoda; family Palaemonidae; genus Palaemon; species Palaemon carinicauda. The sequence goes on from NC_090755.1 coordinate 60,173,705, forward strand.
AGAGTAACAACATTAAAATAAATATCTCCTATATAAACTATATAAACTTCAACAAAATAAGAGGAAGAGAAACCAGACAGAACATTGTGCCTGAGTGCACCCTCAGGCAAGAGAACTCTAACCCAAGATAGTGGAAGACCATGGTACAGAGGCTATGGCACTACCCAAGACAAGGGAACAATGGTTTAATTTTGATTATTTATTAATTTATTTATTAGTTTATTTACGATCTATTTTTTTTTCATTTTCTCTATGCACATATCAATAGTAAATTCGTGATTTATTAATTTAGTATTTATTTTTTTATTTACACTTGGAAGCTCGTAAATAGATTCCGCTTTGCCGAAGGATACTCAAATTTAGTTATAGTTTTGAACCCAAATTCGCAAAGAAAAATATCGGTTATTAATGATAAATGGATTATTTTTTTTTTTTTAAATAATGTTTGGTATATTTACGATATTATGGTGGTTATTATTTTCGTTAACTTTGTTATTATTATGAGATTCGCATTGCTTTCTATCAAGTGAATTCATCGTTTTCGGTCAATACCAATTAACATCTTTTCTTTGTATGTACAATTTGTAATTTAACGTCTTTCTTTATATGTACAACTTGTAATGTAACATCTTTCTTTGTATGTACAATTTGTAATTTAACGTCTTTCTTTTTATGTACAATTTGTAATTTAACGTCTTTCTTTGTATGTACAATTTGTAATTTAACATGTCTTTGTATGTAGAATTTTTAACTTAACGTCTTTCTTTGTATGTACAATTTGTAATTTAGTATCTTTCTTTGTATGTACAATTTGTAATTTAACGTCTTTATTTATATGTACAATTTTTAACATAACGTCTTTCTTTGTATGTACAACTTGTAATTTAATTTCTTTCTTTGTATGTACAATTTGTAATTTAACGTCTTCCTTTATAAGTACAACTTGTAATTTAACATCTTTCTTTGTATGTACAATTTGTACTTTAACGTCTTTCTTTATATGTATAACTTGTAATTTAATTTCTTTCTTTGTATGTACAATTTGTAATTTAATTTCTTTCTTTGTGTGTACAATTTTTAACTTAACATCTTTCTTTGTATGTACAATTTGAACCCAAATTCGCAAGGAAAATATCGGATAATGGAAATGGCGAAAAACTTGCAGAAAATAATCGGTTTCAATTTACCGTTGATTGCACACCACCGGAAATAATGACACATGCATTTTATCTTGCAGGTTATTAAAGAACTTTGCTTGCTGCAGTCACACTCTCTCTCTCTCTCTCTCTCTCTCTCTCTCTCTCTCTCTCTCTCTCTCTCTCTGTGCGGAGATTTACAATGTATGTTATAGCCACTTTTGACAGACGAAAGTAGTTTAGTTCCATACTCTCTCTCTCTCTCTCTCTCTCTCTCTCTCTCTCTCTCTCTCTCTCTCTCTGTTTGTGTGCGGAGAGTTACAATGTATGTTATAGCCACTTTTGACAGACAAAAGTAGTTTAGTTCCATATTCTCTCTCTCTCTCTCTCTCATTGCTTCTCCAACGAGAGTTGTTCAACACATGTCTGCGATGACAGTGACCTTTTTGGAGAGAGAGAGAGAGAGAGAGAGAGAGAGAGAGAGAGAGAGGAGAGAGAGAATCTCATGCTTTTTTTTATTGCAGACGTCCGATGATGACAGTGACCTTTGCAGGTGCTTTCATTGAGAGAGAGAGGAGAGAGAGAGAGAGAGAGAGGAGAGAGAGAGAGAGAAAATCTCATGCTTTTTTTTTGCAACATCTGCTCAAAAGTTGTCTGATAATAACTGGTCTTTGTAAGTGCTTTCAGAGAGAGAGAGAGAGGAGAGAGAGGAGAGAGGAGAGAGAGGAGAGAGGAGAGAGAGGAGAGAGGAGAGAAAATCTTATGCTTTTTTTTGCAACGACATCTGTTCAAAAGTTGTCTGATAATAACTGGTCTTTGTAAGTGCTTTCAGAGGAGAGAGAGAGAGAGAGAGAGAGAGGAGAGAGAGAGAGAGAGAGAGAGAATATATATATAGTCAGCTCATCCAAGTATGATACCAGACTCAGACGCAGAGTTGGTCTCCATAGCAACCTTTGAATAGTCTTGAATGACATTTCAATCTCAGTTGTTCTCCTTCGACACCGTGACTTCAGAGTCAATAATTGCGGGTAACAATAATAACAATAACAATAGTTATTCCAATAACAATAACATCATGGTTGTAGTGGATTAGGAAATACAGCTTACATATAGACAGACTGATTAATGACGCTCTAGTTTACAATACAGTATTATCACCGTCTTAATATAAGCTGTATTTTCCAATCTTCTTGTGGAAATTTTATATAAGAAAAAATTTATACGATTATTATTGTTGTTGCATTTATTCATCACCATCATCATTACCAGCTGTTACTAGTCCATTGCAGAGCAAAGGCCTCAGACATGTTCTTCCAGTTGCTTTTGTTTATGGTCTTTCTGTGCCAGGCCATGTCCGCAAACTTCCTTATCATCATCATCATCATCATCATCATCATCAGCTGTTACTAGTCCACTGCAGAACAAAGGCCTTAGACATGTCCTTCCAGTTGCTTCTGCTTATGGTCTTTCTGTGCCAGTCCACCCCCCCCCCCGCAAACTTCCTTAGTTCGTCGATCCATCGTCTTCTCTTCGTACCTCTGCCTCTTTTGCAATCTCTAGGGACCCATTCTTTTATTCTTAATGTCCATCTGTTGTCTGTCTGTCATTCTCATTATATGTCCTGCTCATGTCCATTTCCATTATTATTATGACTCAAAATCTATGAGGAAAAGGGTAAATGTTTGTATTGCAAATAAACATTTGTTAAACCGGGCCAGAAACACTCCAACTCTAAAATGCTGTCAACCAGAAACTTCATTTGCCCGATTTTTTTCCTTCACTGGTGTTTTGGTCAGTTTGCTGTCTCCGACAGTGGTTCGAAATTCCAATTCGTTTCTATTATCATTTTCCAGTTATTTTAACTTTCATTCTTATAAATTATTAATTACAAAGTTATTACTCACATCCTGTGAAATCCTCCAACTCGGTAGAAGCAGTTATATTAGTAATGATAATATCCTTTAATATCCTTTTATTCATGTACAATAGAGGTACATATGCTCATGTACACATGGATTCAGGAAATGCATCAACAGGTGGAATTCGTGATTGCAATTATTACATTCTCTAATAGTCGTTTAGATGTCACCACTCGTCTCTATATCATTAGCTTTTAAATCAATACTTTCATTCATCATCATCTACTTCAAGCTTCATAGTCCTCAGGCTTGTAGGCCTGGGTCTTCCAACAATTCTAGTGCCAATTTGGAGCCCTGTTAAGAGAGAGAGAGAGAGAGAGAGAGAGAGAGAGAGAGAGAGAGAGAGAGAGAGAGATAATTGATTAAAAAGACTAAAGAATTTACATGAAAAAATAATGCGTAAATGTAGGATCATTGAAGAATATTTTGGCAATGAAGAGAGAGAGAGAGAGAGAGAGAGAGAGAGAGAGAGAGAGAGAGAGAGAGAGAGAGAGAATTGATTAAAAAGACTAAAGAATTTACATGAAAAAATAATGCGTAAAAATCGGATCATTGAAGAATATTTTGGCAATGAGAGAGAGAGAGAGAGAGAGAGAGAGAGAGAGAGAGAGATTTTTTAAAACGCTCCTATTTGTTTATGAAATTTCATTCCCTAAATGCATCCACGTTATCAAGAACTTACCAGTAGGCTCAGAGATAGCACTCTGTAATGGTCAGATAATAGACACAGAATAAGATACAGCAGTCAGTCACTGGTCGGTGTGACGGTCTGAACGATCCCCCAGTCTCAGAATTCTCCTTGACATTGTATAATGGTCCTTTTCCGCCATTAGCTCGCTTCGCTCGCATGAAAATAAAACATCAAGCTCGTATGTACTGGCAAGCGGTAATGTTGAGCTGCGCACGCTAACATTACAGGAAAATAAAACATCAACCTCGTATGCACTGGCAAACGGTAATGTTCGCGCATGTGCAGATTATCCAGGAGAATTCTGAGACCGGGGGATCGTTCAGACCGTCACACCGGTCAGCTGTTTCAGCCTAAATCACTTATATAACCGTCATTTTCCTTTATTGTGTAAATCCCGCATTGAGGTTGACTGACAAACTGCCGTTGACATGGGATCTGTGTAAAATATTCCCCAGCTTAAAACGAGACCACAATTAAAGGTAGTAAATCGAATTGATAGGAATGTAGCCAATATGCATCCAACAACGTTGGGCACATCGTGTTGGTGATGGTGGGAGACAGACTTTAGTCTGACCGCTCATAGGAAACTGACTTAGTATGGGTGGCCCTGACTAGTACAGCTCTGCTGATCTTGACGATACACAAACCCTTTCACCACGTTGAGATATGCAAACTCTGGCATGGATATATATATATATATATATATATATATATATATATATATATATATATATATGTATGTCTATATACATATATATATATATATATATATATATATATATGTGTGTGTGTGTGTGTGTGTGTGCGTGTGTGTGTGCGTGTTTGTTTAATTATAAATTGAAATTAATGGGAAAAATATAATAGGTTATTAGATTATCAAAAGGTAATGTAGGTAATCAAGTCAGTGTTACCATCTCGTTATTATAATTTCCAGACTCATGGTTTTTTTTTTTTTCAATGATTTAAATAAGCATTCACCCGTCCTTCCAAATCTCAGATCTGACTAACTTCGATATATATATATATATATATATATACTGTATATATACATATATACTGTATATATATATATATATATATATATATATATATATATATATATATATATATATATATATCAAGCAGCTTCCTTGAATTGGGTAAAAATGTAAAATTAGGTGAAGGGAAGAGAATTTAAATAGATGTAGCAACTTTGATATGACCTGCTTGAATTGAATTATATATTATTACTTGGAAAATTTTATCATAAATGCTTCCAGTTATTCTCTGCATTATTATCTTGTCTTATCGTTTTGGTTTCTGTTCTTCCATTTATTTCTTCTAAGGCTTTTCTACATCTCTCTCTCTCTCTCTCTCTCTCTCTCTCTCTCTCTCTCTCTCTCTCTCTGCCCTAGAAATTTTAAAATTTAAAGGTCGCTCATGAATCGCAGATGCAAGGGACAGTGACATTGCCCTAGCAATCAGGACAATGCCCTAGAGACTGACCATATATTATATGATCAGCGCCCAAGCCTCCTCTCTACCCAAGCTAGGACCAAGGAGGGCCAGGCAGCGGCTGCTGATGACTGTTAAATAAGTTGTAACGAAGACAAGGAATATTTATGTGTGGTATTTTTTCTATTATTTACCTTTTTTCTGCTGTTCTCGTTTTTCTATTTTTCTTCGTCTCTCAATCTCTCTTCCCGTTTGTCCTTCCAATCTCTAATTGGAAGCCTTCACATGTAGTATTTCCACATTACGCATTATCTATTAATATATTATGATTTATCTGTTTCCCTTTTCTGTTTTTTTTTTTCTAATTTTCTAGTCGTTCTCTTCATATTTTGCATCTCTTTTGTATTATACAGTTATCTCTTCTATTTTTCTTTCTCGTTTTATCTTTCATACTTCTTCACTTCACTTGTATATTTACTCCCTTCCAACTAGGGTAATAATAATAATAGTAATAATAATAATAATAGTAATAATAATAATAATAATAATCTCCCCTATATAATAAAGACTAAGTGTCTAGATATATATCTATATAAATATATACATATATTTCGTTCCTGTCACGCTCAGGGGGAGAGCAAGTAGTCATTCCCTGGTAAGAAGGAGGTACCCCGAGTGGTGCACTCGTAAACCACACTTCCACAAATTGCCGAGCCGGTGGGTTGTAGTTAGGAGAGGGGGGGCGCATGGGGGGGGGAAGGGTTGAATTTGTTGGTGTACATATCTAAATAGTTGATGTAATTTTTGGCAGGTTGCGTACACTAGGATTGTTATAATAATAGCAATCCTTATTTCTACTATACTACATGATTGGGATAACAAGGTAAAATAATACAAATAAAAAAAAGATAATTAGAAAATAATTGAATGATTAAAGATACTACATAATTGGGGTAACAAATTAAGATAATAAAAATAGAAATTGAAAAAATTAAAAAGATAAAATTAAAATAATTAAATAATTAAAACCATTAAAATATCTGAGGAAAGTAATTAATCACTTTTCCTCGCACTTCCTTGTGCCTTTTTTTTCATCTCTCCCTCCACCTCCCTCTCTCATTCCTCACCTCCTCCTCCTCCTCTTACTCCTCCTCCTCCTCCTCTTACTCCTCCTCTTCCTCCTCCTCCTCCCCTACCGGAAGAAGACAAAGAAGAAAGGCTCTCACCAATGTCTAGAGAAGCTGATGCATTATTAAAAGCCTTAAAGGCATCTCCTTCCCCGCATTTTATGTAATGGAGGAAGGAGGATTCATTAAGGCAGAGAAGAAGAAGAAGAGAAGAAGAAGAAGAAGAAGAAGAAGAAAGCCGATTGTTGCCCCCGGCAGATATAATGGTTACCGAACGCTCAATTACGTAGAAGAAATTCCACGGGATGGAAACGCCTCATTTAAACAGAGGTGCCTTTTTGACTGTCTTTCATTTTATTACTTCTGAAAAGGAGGTTATTTTTAGTTCCGTCGTTTCTGTCTATCTGTCTGTTTTTGTAGGTTACTTTTAAAGAATGATGGGTATTCCCTATTTCGGTTATTAACTCTTGGCGAGTATCAAAAATTTGACTTTTTATCATAGAAATAACAC